>NC_057797.1:607885089-607904959 GCF_018294505.1 Triticum aestivum | reverse complement strand
ATCAAGATCGAGGTTTCACCCTACTCCTTCAGTGCCGGGTAGTGTGTGTTCATGTGTGTGTGTTTGAGAGAGAAGCCAATCTATAGATTAGTATCAAGATTGAGGTGTCACCCTACTCCTTCGGTGTTGTGAAGTGTGTGTGTGTGTGGGTGGGTGGGTGGGGGGCAGTGACACTTACATATCTCTACTCTTATAAAAAACTGAGTTGGTGATGATGGTGTTCCTGGCATCCTCCAATATAGGCCATCCGATTTATATCTGACGGGTAGGAAGGAAACTATGGCAATTTTGCAAAAGGATACACACACCCCTCTCCACATTTGCAAATAAGGCATGCCCTCGCTCATCTTTTTCTCCCACAAGATAAACTAATCATACAAATGCATCTTGATGTTCCGTGCAATGCATGGGCATCTTGCTAGTAGGGAGAAGGAGTTTGTGTGACCCATATCTATATTAAGGGATAGGTAGATAGGATGTGTGTGAGGAATAATTAAAGCATCACGGAGATAAACAAATGGTGTGCATGCAAGTGCCGGAAAAATGAAGCAATAAACATTGTCTATGCGCGCACGCACGTGTGTGTGTGTGAGGGAGAGAGAGAGTGAGATCTCAAAACAAAAGGTGCTCTGCTGGAATCCAATTGTATGTATTCATATGGTTCCGGAACTCGAGTTAACATTAGGCATATGTGTGAGAGACATAATTATCCTTTGAGACATTAGTGGTTGTGGGTGGGCGGAATTAAAGGGGTGGGCATGTTCGACAGAGAGAGTGTGTGTGTTTCTATGGAGAGACTTGTAGGACGGGGTAGAAAGACGAATTCTAACCTTGACGGAGGGAGAGAAATACACGAAGTGCGCGTGTGTGATTCTGATGCCCACGGGGAAATGAGATATGTATGCGTGTGAGAGAGATTGCACAATTCATTCACGTACCACTATCTAGCGATTGTGGATGTGCATCGCTTGAACATAAATCAATATCTACTTCGTCTCGTGGCCAAAGGTACAATATCGATTCAACACTATGAAGATTAGACACTCACATATCACATTTTTTCTATCTAAATAAACCTTTTCAATTGTGCATGCCAAAGTGACAGTGATGTTTCTTCAAACAACCAATGTAGCTATTATGTACATGCACCATTGTTAGCTTGCATTCAAATTCATTAGTCTTGGATGATTTATGGTTCTATTATGAAGTACTATATGTAATATTCATATATGAATTCAACGGGTACGCAATTTATGAAATGGAGGCTATGTAATCATATGAGGAAACACTTTTAAGTAGTGGACTACAATATCCATTTCTTTTTGTGCGCCTCTACACTAACACGTCAATGCATTATGTTTAAAGTAAATAACCAATGGCACTAAATTATCTATTTACACGAGAAATACATAGGCTAAGCATTTGATCCCTTTTTTGTGAATGCGCCTCTACACCCGTACGATTGGCCGCGCCCATGTGAACGTCCAAGTTATTGGCGCATCATCCCGAGTTATTGTGTCTTTTTCTGGGGTGGACTTCACACCAGTTATTAACTGCTGACGCGTGCCTGTGTACACAGTCTTGCATGACCTTCCCGCTAGCACGGTCCAAAATTAGTTGAAACTAGATACGAACGATCCCGCGGGCGGCAAAATCTCCCGCCTCCTTCTAAAATTTCCGCCACCTGGTCTTTAGCATGCGAAATTCCCCTTTTGTCCTTGGTGCACGAAGAACAATAGTAACAATACATACCTCATCTACATAATAGGTTGGGGCTGCTTTGGTAACTTCCGGTTCCCCCCACCACACGGCACCCCATTTCCTCTCCCCCTCCCGCAAAAACGACTAACTCCATAGCACCAGAGAATCTTACATCATGCCATCCATACTTCATCAACCTTTCTACCCCTCCCCTCTCGAAACCCTAGACTGCTCATCCACCGGAGTACTAGAGCCCATTCACTGCCAACAGCGGCCACCTCGCCGGTGTTGCTTCTGCGGCCGCATCTACCCCTCCCACCTCGACTAGAAACAAGTAGACTGCTCATCCACCACTGTACCACAGCCCACTCAGTGCCGGCCTTGTCCACGGCACCAGATCTGCTTTGCTGGTACTCTCGTCAACCGCAGCGCATCTGCAGCATCTTATTCGTACTCCCCATCGGAGACGCTTCATCCACACACCCCCGGGAGCCGCCCCACCAACGGCCTCTGATCCTCTTCGCCGACACCTTCCTCAACCCTAACGGAACCGCTTTGCCGACACCATCGTCAACCCCACCGGAGTAGCTTTGCCTATACCATTCTCAACGCTACCGGGGCCACTTTGCCAACTCACAAGTCCACGGTCACAAATCATCTTCGTCGCACCCTCATCCAACCTACCGAAGCAGCTTCTGACGCCCCGTCCACGGCCGCAGATTAGCATCGTCGACACCATCCTTAACCCAACCATCGGAGCAGCTTCACCGACGCCCTCGTCCATGGCCACAGATCCGCTTCGCCCACACCGTAGTTCACCCTACCGGAGCTGTTCCACAAACACCTACTCGACGGTTCTAGATCTCCTTACCGGACCCCTATAGCCAGCGCAACGTCATTACCCTTGACGTTTCTAACCTGATTCCCACCGGCTGGCAAGATGCCAACCACGCGCCACAGCCTAGGTACTTGTCACCTTTAAATCCATCCAGCATCACCTTCCTGATGTACTTCAAATATACTAACAGGTCACTATTACCTTTATGCAGCTGGCAAAAACTACAAGGACGATGTTTCTTCTGGATCTAACAGCTTGGCCAACCAAGATCCTGCACAGAGGCATTGCTATGATCTTGTAAGTGCGTCTCTCTCTCTCTCTCTTGCTTGTATTGTTGTGTACCTGCTAGCGTGCTTTGCTAGGATTTTCAACCAGTAATCCCTTTGTGCAAACAATGATTTCTACTACTGGCTGTTAAATTAGATATGTAGATGTCATACATGATACTACCTCATACCTCCGTTCCTAAATATAAGTCTTTCTAGAGATTCCACTATAGGCTACATACGGAGGAAAATGAGTGAATCTACACTCGAAAATGCATCTATATACATCTGTATGTGGTCCATACTGGAATCTCAATAAAGACATATATTTAGGAACAGAGGTAGTACATTACACAAAATCATAGGTGGCATGTAGGAATTCCAGTGCACTACATTAGGCTCCCTTAGAGTGCCTGCTAGTCCAGCACACAGAGTCATGGCTAGTTTATGCTACGCACACAATCATTAATAGGTGGTTTAAATATCCGCAAGGGATATGCAATGTATTATCATGTAGAGATGTCTGAAATTAGCCGTGTCAACTTGCAGATAGGGTTACACAATGAAAAACTACAAGATGTATGTGGCAATTTCATGGAACATCACAAAAAAGGAGAGGCAGCGGTGAGCCTATATAGTGTGCCATGGTTGGTCACTCCTCCATTGCAATCATCCTGACACGTTATTTGTATGCCAGTTCTATTGGCCAAGTTTCTTAGGGATAGTTATTACGAGTTATCCTAAGAAAATAAGCACCTGTGAATATAAGCTCCAGGTAATAAGCCAACCAGTTCTTTTCATTGCCTTTCTTTTCAGCTTATCTTTGGTATGACCAGTGAAAAGTCTAGATTGCATTATATTTTTTCATTTTGCTGCCCATATGAAAAGCAATTTGACTTGCAAACATCACAAATTGAACCCAGTGCAGTAATTAGTATGATAGGAAAACAGGCCATCACTATTTGTTCAAAATACAAATACAAAGATACCATCTACTTGGCACAATCTACTTTGGTCAATGTCTTCCATAGAGATCCCATTGCCTAATTTAAACGAAGAACACATGACCCACATTTAAATGAAGAACAATTATTTATTGAAACTCGATGGTCCAAGTGGCTGGTTATTATCATATAGCAGCACCACCTGAAAGCATCATATAGTAGCAGCAACTCATAGCAAATCATCATACAGCAGCAGCAGTAGTGTGCAATTCATCATATACCAGCAGCAGCTCATAGCAATTCATCATATAGCAGCAGCAGGAGCAGCTCATAGCAATTCATCATATAGCAGCAGAAGGAGCAGCTCATAGCAATTCATCATACAACAGCAGCAGGAGCAGCTTATAGCAACTCATCATATAGCAGTAGTAGCAGCTCATAGCAATTTATCATATAGCAGCAGCTCATAGCAATTCATCATATAGCAGCAGCAGGAGCAGCTCATAGCAGTCCATCATATAGCAGCAGCAGGAGTAGCTCATAGCAATTCATCGTATAGTGGATTAGAATGAAACTTTCGCAAAAAATCGGAGGAGACCCTCACCTTATTGGATGAGCTCATCCTTCAATAGTACCTCAACGCCATGGCCTGGGAGGAGGGGAGGGGGAATAAGGTGCCTTCTACTGCAGTGTGGCATCAGCCGTAGTTGTGTGGCGCCTGCCGGAGTAGTGCGTTGGACGGACCACAGTGGAGCAGCTACTGGAGACCAGGAGAATGAGGGGCGACGCTAGAGGGAGGAGCAGCCAGGGAGATTTGCCCCTACCCGCCGGCCATGTAGCCTAGATGGATAGAGCATCATGGAGGACCAGGCCAGATGGGACCAGAGGCGACGGCTCGCTGGAGAAACCCTAGGGCTGCAGGAAGGGGATCGAGGTAGAGGGAAAGGGGAGAGGAGATGCAAGCGGGCAGGGCAATGAACGCTTGTGTGTTTGTTTTTACTTGAGGGTCGGGTGTGACATGGGCGTGAGCAGTTGCATTTTGAGTGTAATATAGGCAGACAACAGAGTCATTTCACTATTCCTCTTCCCTTCAATTTTTAGTGAGCTTCTACCCGAAACACCCCCCTCCAAAGTGAAATAAGTTAAGCCCAAGCCCATAACTCTGATGATGTGTGAGTAGTTTACCTCAGACCTACGGGTCCATAGTTAGTAGCTAGATGGCTTCTTCTCTCTTTTTGGATCTCAATACAATGTTCTCCCCCTCTCTTGTGGAGAACTATTCGATGTAATCTTCTTTTTGCGGTGTGTTTGTTGAGACCGATGAATTGCGGGTTTATGATCAAGTCTATCTATGAATAATATTTGAATCTTCTCTGAATTCTTTTATGTATGATTGGTTATCTTTGCAAGTCTCTTCGAATTATCAGTTTGGTTTGGCCTACTAGATTGATCTTTCTTGCAATGGGAGAAGTGCTTAGCTTTGGGTTCAATCTTGCGGGGTCCTTTCCCAGTGATAGTAAGGAGAGCAAGGCATGTATTGTATTATTGCCATCGAGGATAACAAGATGGGGTTTTCTTCATATTGCATGAGTCTATCCCTCTACATCATGTCATCTTTCTTAAGGCGTTACCCTATTTTTAACTTAATACTCTAGATGCATGCTGGATAGCGGTCGATGAGTGGAGTAATAGTAGTAGATGCAGGCAGGAGTCGGTCTACTTGTCTCGGACATGATGCCTATATACACGATCATACCTAGATATTCTCATAACTATGCTCAATTCTAACAATTGCTCAACAGTAATTTGTTCACCCACCATAGAATACTTATGCTCTCGAGAGAAGCCACTAGTGAAACCTATGGCCCCCGGGCCTATCTTTATCATATTGATCTCCTACTACTTAGTTATTTACTTTGCTATTTACTATGCCTTTATTTTACTTTGCATCTTTTATCATAAAAATACCAAAAAAATATCTTATCATATCTATCAGATCTCACTCTCGTAAGTGGCCCTATAGGGATTGACAACCCCTATTTGCGTTGGTTGTGAGGATTTATTTGTTTTGTGCAAGTGTGAGTGTAACACCCTCGATGCGACTATATCACCCACATGTCGAGGCATGACTTAGAGGCATAATCGCATTGAAGGCATATGTCGCAAGTTAGGCAATCTTCACAACCTCCCATGTAATATATAATAAAAGGGGAGAGAACATAGTTGGCTTACACTCGCCACGTCAATCAAGTACATAAATAACATTACATCAACCAAACACATGGCCCAACTACGGCGCTAAAATAAAAGATAACCCAACAAGCGATACGGTCCCAATCACCCCCAACTGGTCACCACTACTGATCATCGGGAAAGGAAACATAGTAACGTTGAGAGTCCTCGTCGAACTCCCACTTGAGCTCGAGCGCGTCACCTGGAGCGGAATCATCAGGCCCTACATCTAGTGTAATAGTAATCTGTGAGCACAGGGACTCAGCAATCTCGCACCCTCGCGATCAAGACTATTTAAGCTTATAGGTAAGGCAAGGTAAATATATGTGGAGCTGCAGCAAGCGACTAGCAAATATGGTGGCTAACTTATTCGCAAAAGAGAGCGAGAAGAGGAGGCAAAGCGCGAGCGAGAAACTAGAGAACAACCTGCGCAAACATTACTCCAACACCGTGTCCACTTCTCGGACTCCGCCGAGAAGAGGCCATCACGGTAACACACTAGGTTGATTCATTTTAATTAAGTTAAGGTTCAAGTTATCTACAACCGGACATTAACAAATTCCCATCTGCCCATAACCGCAGGCACTGCTTCCGAAAGTTCAAATCCCTGCAGGGGAGTCCCAACTTAGCCCATCACAAGCTCTCACGGTCAACGAAGGAATAGACCTTCTAGCGGGAAGACCCAATCAGACTCGGAATCCCGGTTACAAGACATTTCGACAGGATAAAACTAAACCAGCAACATCGCCCGAATGTGCCGACAAATCCCGATAGGAGCTGCACATATCTCTTTCTCAGGGCAAACTCAGATTTTCTTAGGAACGGGTAGGCCAGCCCAGAGTTGCCCCTGGTGGCCACCGGCAGCTGACAGGTGGACCAACACTCAAAGGAGCACTGGCCCGAGGGGTTAAAATAATGATGACCCTTGAGTCCGCGAAACCCAAGGGAAAAAAGGCTAGGTGGCAAATGGTAAAACCAATGTTGGGCATTGCTGGAGGAGTTTTATTCAAGGCAAACTGTCAAGGGGTTCCCATTATTACCCAACCACGTAAGGAACGCAAAATCCGGGAACATAACACCGATATGACGGAAACTAGGGCGGCAAGAGTGGAACATAACACCAGGCATAGGGCCGAGCCTTCCACCCTTTACCAAGTATATAGATGCCTTAATTAAATAAGATATATTGTGATATCCCAACAAGTAAACATGTTCCAAAACAAGGAACCACATCTCCATGTTCCAACAAGGAACAAGCTTCAATCTTCACCTGCAACTAACAACGCTATAAGAGGGGCTAAGCAAAGCGGTAACATAGCCAAACAACGGTTTTCTAGGACAAGGTGGGTTAGAGGCTTGGTTCAACAATATGGGAGGCATGATAAGCAAGTGGTAGGTATCGCAGCATAGGCATAGCAAAAGAGCGAGCATGTAGCAAAACAAAGATAGTAGTGATTTCAAGGGTATGATCATCTTGCCTGAGATCCCGCAAGGAAGAAGAACGAGTCCATGAAGAAGACAAACGGACATAGATGAACGGGTCCTCACAAACGTGATGTTATTGGAACCTAACCCGAAGAAGCAAACACCGGAAAGAAACACACAACATAGTAAACAACCAACACATGAACGTGGTATGCTATGCGGGATGCGGCATGCGAAGCATATGCATGATTTGACAAGTAATGCATGAACCTGGCCTCAACTTGGAAAACCAATTGTGCCACTGGAAAGATGAGATGATATCGCTTGAAAACGATATAAAGAACGCCGGAATCGGAGTTACGGTTTGGAAATGGCAAGCGTTACAAAAATGACACCGGTCTGCGATAAACAGCAAGTAGCCATCTAAATACAACAAGTTAAACATGCTACAGCACTCAAACATGGCAACAAAATACATGGCAGGGATCCACTCAAGAAGCTTAACAAAAGACTAGCACTGAGCTACGGCCAATTCATCCATTAACAGGTTCAAACAAGCATGGCAAAGATGCAATTGGTAAACAGATCTCAGACTTAGTGAAATTAACACTTGTCTGGAATTTCAGATCAGATAGCACTCTTCGGAGCATGAAAACTACATGCTACAGGACCTGAACATGGCAAAGTAAAGCATGGCATGGAGCTACTCAAAGATCTTAACAAAAGTCCCTTAGTGACCTTGAGCCAAAAGGGACCAGAAAATACATTTGCAAGCATGTGAACATGGCAAAAACATAAACAGGTCACAGACTTGGTGAAAACTGGAACATGCTGAAACATAACTCAAGTAGGCATGTTTACGAGCTCGATGCACTCAATACGGAGCAAGTCATGATAAGCTAAGCATACATCTATCAAGAACACACAACATGCAAGCTAGACATGGCAAGAACAATAGCATAGCATGCACGGATCAACTACAACATCATCGGCAAAATTGCAAACAAGTTGACAATCTGCCCAGATTCACAAAGTAGCAAAAGTAGAGCTCGATTGACTCAAGCTAGGGTGCTCCATGATTGCAAACAAAGACATGGATGGATAGAGCACTACAAGATTAACAAAACATCCTTATTGATCATCCTCAAAAGAGGCACGGATCACTTGGAAACAACATGAATATATGACCATATGAGATAAATGCTCAAGGACTTAGTGGAATTGCTAAGTACCTGAAATCAGAATTAACAAATGCCTCACTTTGCAAGCTTGTGCTAGTCACCTCACACATCACAAAAATACATGGGTTGCACCTCTGTAAAGATGGCAAAACCCTTAACAAAACACATGTAGAGCTCATGGTCATATCATGCACACAATAATCATGGCAAAAATGACAAATATCTAAATGGAGCAGCAGATCTGACAATTATCTCAAATAGCACTCTTCCAACAGCATTTCGGGCATCAAGATGAACTCAAATGAAAATTATGCAATGAGATGAAATGATGTACTCTCTGAGGCGAACATTTTGATATGCTATATGCCCAAAACGGAGCTACGGATGCAAAGTTACGATGCTATGAACATGTGCATTTGAAACGTGGGAAACTCAGGGACTTGGTGAAATTATACCTCCACGAAAGTCAACGCGGAACGGAGGGATCCAGGACGGCGCGGTGCAGATCTGAGGCGGGGTGCTTGGATGAGATCCCGGTGGATCTCGTCCCGATCCACCGGATCTCGCCGGAGAGGACGATGGCGGCCGGAGGGAGGACGATGCCGGCGAGGTCGGCGCGCGGTGGCCGGAACCTGCCACGACGAGGAGAGGTGGCGGCGTGGGTCGCCGGCCGGTGGGAGAACCAGGACGGAGGCGGCGGCCGGAGATGGCGCAGGCGGCGTCTCAGGCGGCGGCGACGGTAGTTGGGCCCTCGGGGGCCGGCTTCGGGCTTCCCGGGCCGCGCGGTGGGAGCGGGCGGTGCTGGACAGGTGGCGGCATATGGTTGGCGGCGGCGACGCGTCCGGCCAGGGCGGACATTGTCCGGCGGCGCGCGATGGAAAAAATTAGGGTTAGGGTGGAGGAGACCCGGATTTCGGGGGAGATGCACATATTTATAGGTAGAGGGAGCTAGGAGAGTCCAAATGAGGTGCGGTTTTCGGCCACGCGATCGTGATCGAATGACCGAGAGGATGGAGAGGGTTTAGGTGGGTTTTGGGCCACATTGAAAGGGTGTTGGGCTGCAACACACACGAGGCCTTCTTGGTCCCTCGATTGACCGTCGGAGTATCAAACGAAGTCCAAATGGTACGAAACTTGACATGCGGTCTACCGGTAGTAAACCAAGGCCGCTTGGCAAGTCTCGGTCCAATCCGGAAATGTTTAATCCCCACACACGAGAAGAAGGTAGAAATGACCACCAGAGGAGAACAGAGCGCCGGAATGCAAAACGGGCAACGGGGAAAATGCTCGGATGCATGAGACGAACACATATGCAAATGAAATGCGCATGATGACATGATATGCAATGCATGACACGCAAACAATGACAAGGCAACAACAGCGAATAACTAGAGGACACGTGGCACATCGGTCTCGGGGCGTTACAACACTCCACCACTATGAGAGGATCTCGTCCCGAGATCTAGAATGGCACCGGAGGTAAAACGGAAGAGAAAGAGAAGAGGTAAAACTAAGTTGCTTCTTTGACAAACGAGTGAAACCACGAACCTTGAAAAGGTTAAGCCATTTCAAGAAAAGAATAAAACGGAGATAAATCAAGTTGAAAATACTCTGTAAGCAAAGAGGAACAAGGAAGAACAACTTTGGGCAGCACTCCGGTTGAGAAGGGATGCAAGGCTTGATAAGGCGAAAGAACTTGAGCAAAAAGGACAGAACACTCCGGTTAAATGGAAAATCATGAAAAGAACATGATCTTGACAAACAAGAATATGGTTGAAGAGAACAACAACACAATGCCTCCGAAAGAAAGAATAGAAGTTGTATCGAGGGAACAAAAGAACGGAGAAGAAAACAACATCTTCTACCTGAAAACATCTTAAAGAGAAGGGTCACACGGAGTTGTTGGAACAATCCACAACGAAAAGAATAAACTTGATTTGGTCTTATGGAAAACATCTCAAAACTGAGGTGAAATTCTGCCACTAACGGGAAAAAGAATTTGGTTGATAAGAACGAGGGGACGAGAAAGTATATCGCACCAGAAAGGATAAATGAAGAACTTGGATCATTTATAAGCACCATAATAACAACCATCCTTAGGGAAGGCTTAAGGTGAAATATAACCCAAGATAACTCCAATGAAAAGATTGATGGATTTAAAATATCTCATTCTTGACAACATGTGAATCATGAAAACATGAACTCAAATTATCGAAATGACATAAAACCACCTCCAATAATATGGAAGAAAGAATTGCACTCTGGATAGCAAGATGGAGAAAGCTTGAACCCCCTAGAAATGAATCTCGATGAAAATTTTGAGAAGGAATTAAATCCTTGATGAATCATCATGTAGAACATCCATGAAGAACTCCGGTAACAAAAGGATAACGAGAAGAAAGGGAAGTTGAAAACACAAGGTGAAAACTTGCAATGATTAGATGGATCTTCATGATGAAACAAATTGAGATAGCTTGGAACTCCGGAAAAAAGAAAAGATGAAACAATTGAAACCGAGAATTTGGTGAGCGTCCGGAATAAGGAATTAATCACTTGAATGTACAAGAATAAGAATTATGTTATGCTTATCCTTCACCAATTAAATTGATGACAATCAACGGATTTGGCATATTACTTATTCTCGTAGAAAAGATTAAGATAGATATAGCGTCAACTTAATGGACCACCGGTAGAATTGAAACCACGAATGAATTGATACGGAATAGAAATCTTGAACGAACCACCGTAAGAATTGAAAAAGAACGAATAAAACATAAAGAAACACCGGGAAGAAATATAAAATGAACGAAGAGATCACAAGCCGATTAAAGATCACTTGAACGAAGCACCGGTAAAATTGGAGAATGGCAACTGAAAGCTGAGAATGAATAAACATGAATTGATGGACTACGGATAATCAAACTGAGAAGACTCTTGAGTATCTCCTGATGGGTGAAAAGGATTCTCACAATCAAACAATTATGAGAGGATGGCCTCAAATTAGAACCACGAATCTCCGAGAGAACGGATAAGATATGGAGGTAAAACTCTTCTTAGGTCTTCAAATGACGACGAGAAACACCACCAAGAATTATTGAGTCACACCGGAAGAATCAAAACGAAGAGGTTGAGCCAACGATGAAAAAAAATTGGAAGATCTAGGAGAAAGGCATTTGACTGATGATAAATCATTCTTATGTCAAACTTTGAAAATAATTTGAGAATACCTCCGGGAAAATAAGAAGAGTCAGGTAAGATCCTGGGAAAAGACCTATGGGTTAGGGCCCACTCAAAAGAAACACCGTTGAAGTGAATGCTTGAAAGAGAGAGATTCCACCGGTTGAATTAAATGGCTTGAATGAGATAACATCCTCAAAATAGCTTGAACGGATTAAGAGTGGAAACACGAATCTTCTGAGATATCTTTAGCATCCCGGAACAAATAAATAGCGAGAGGTGGATGATAAAGAGGTGCACCGGTAAGAAAAGGTATTTGAAACGAGGAAAAAGGATATGATCCACAAAGCTTGACTTGGTTCCACCGGAGAAAAAAGAATGAATAATGGTGCACTAGAAACTCCGTTAAAATCTTCATGAGAATCACCGGATAAGAATATTGATAGAAAACAATGGAGAGACTTCACATCAATAAGATGGATGCTTGAATAAGAAATCTAAGTCCTTGACGAAAAAGGGTGGGTGGGCGGGAAAAACAAAGGCAACTTGGAGACGGATGAAACAAACACCATTGAGAAAGCTGAGATTGAATCTTGCGAATGTTAAAGTGATCGGATCCACTTGAAGAGAAGCACACCGGTTGAACAAGATTGGCATAACAATCTCGATTATCAAGGAGGATTAATATTCACATCGGAATATGAGAACACCGTTTAGAGAAGGTATGGAATCAACACTTGACTTCGAAGCAACTCGAATACCACGACTCAAAACAAAAACAAAGGATTGGCTTGAGGAATAAGCCGGAACAAACATATGATAGAGATTTCGTCCGAAGTTATCGTGGTGGGGCCTACACGGGCTCGATCGTACAGCACCATCATGTACAAGGCAGTGCACATGACATACAAAGCGTCCCCGAGTCGGCATAGCCAAGGACTCTTTAAGACACAACGAGACCACTATAAAACCAACGTGAATAGGACAACCACTAGACGTCGAACCCCAATTTCATATCATACATCTGTCGGAAAGATATCCTAAGAGCTACTTGATTCCCACCTATGAAACTCCCGAAATTTTCCGGTTATGCAATCAGGTGTTGGGGATACAGGGGAAGCATAATATCTCACCCAAATCTAGCAAATCCTACATCCAGCTGTATCCATCCTTCAACACATAACCAAGAAACCTTCGGAAATCGTCCACCTCAACCTTCGAAAAGCATCCGTTATACAAGTTATGGCGATACTCCCGAACTCCTGCCCCAGTACTGGGTGGCGTCGAGGTTATCTCACCAACGAACTGCATAAAAGAGATTTTCGATGTCGGCGTACTAAACTCAGGTATTCCAGAACTGCAACGATAAAATTATGACGACAACACCTCAGAGCTCAACTCCCAGGGACACTTCCACAAAACCCCTGACAGGAGGCACCAAGACAATGTTCTCGTCACAAAACCATCGGAACGATTCCAAGATACCCGCGTGATCCTAAATTTTTTTTGTGAAATTTGAGAAGAGAAGAGTCAAAACTCTACGTCAGGATGCTTTACCAGAGCGATGAGGAGACTGGGAAGTAAAAAGAATTCCTAAACTCTCCGATATATAATTCCTAAATGACTCAAAACATTTTTCTAGACACAACTTGGACGCTAATAACGATCAAGCAATGGGGCTCCTAAGGTCGGGGAAGGCTCTGATTACCAACTTGTAACACCCTCGATGCGACTATATCTCCCACGTGTCGAGGCACGACTTAGAGGCATAATCGCATTGTAGGCATATGTCGCAAGTTAGGCAATCTTCACAACATCCCATGTAATATATAATAAAAGGGGAGAGAACATAGTTGGCTTACACTCGCCACGTCAATCAAGTACATAAATAACATTACATCAACCAAACACATGGCCCGACTACGGCGCCAAAATAAAAGATAACCCAACAAGCGACATGGTCCCAATCACCCCCAACTGGGCACCACTACTGATCATCGGGAAAGGAAACATGGTAATGTTGAGAGTCCTCGTCGAACTCCCACTTGAGCTCGAGCCCGTCACCTGGAGCGGAATCATCAGGCCCTACATCTAGTGTAATAGTAATCTGTGAGCCACAGGGACTCAGCAAACTCGCACCCTCGCGATCAAGACTATTTAAGCTTATAGGTAAGGCAAGGTAAATATATGTGGATCTGCAGCAAGCGACTAGCAAATATGGTGGCTAACTTATTCGCAAAAGAGAGCGAGAAGAGGAGGCAAAGCGCGAGCGAGAAACTAGAGAACAACCTGCGCAAACATTACTCCAACACTGTGTCCACTTCCCGGACTCCGCCGAGAAGAGGCCATCACGGTAACACACTCAGTTGATTCATTTTAATTAAGTTAAGGTTCAAGTTATCTACAACCGGACAATAACAAATTCCCATCTGCCCATAACCACGGGCACGGCTTTCGAAAGTTCAAATCCCTGCAGGGGAGTCCCAACTTAGCCCATCACAAGCTCTCACGGTCAACGAAGGAATAGACCTTCTAGCGGGAAGACCCGATCAGACTTGGAATCCCGGTTACAAGACATTTCGACAGGATAAAACTAAACCAGCAACACCGCCCGAATGTGCCGACAAATCCCGATAGGAGCTGCACATATCTCTTTCTCAGGGCAAACTCAGATTGTCTTAGGTACGGGTAGGCCAGCCCAGAGTTGCCCCTGGTGGCCACCGGCAGCTGACAGGTGGACCAACACTCAAAGGAGCACTGGCCCGGGGGGGTTAAAATAATGATGACCCTTGAGTCCGCGAAACCCAAGGGAAAAAGGCTAGGTGGCAAATGGTAAAACCAATGGTGGGCATTGCTGGAGGAGTTTTATTCAAGGCGAACTGTCAAGGGGTTCCCATTATTACCCAACCGCGTAAGGAACGCAAAATCCGGGAACATAACACCGATATGACGGAAACTAGGGCGGCAAGAGTGGAACAAAACACCAGGCATAAGGCCGAGCCTTCCACCCTTTACCAAGTATATAGATGCCTTAATTAAATAAGATATATTGTGATATCCCAACAAATAAACATGTTCCAAAACAAGGAACCACATCTCCATGTTCCAACAAGGAACAAGCTTCAATCTTCACCTGCAACTAACAATGTTATAAGAGGGGCTAAGCAAAGCGGTAACATAGCCAAACAACGGTTTGCAAGGACAAGGTGGGTTAGAGGCTTGGTTCAACAATATGGGAGGCATGATAAGCAAGTGGTAGGTATCGCAGCATAGGCATAGCAAAAGAGCGAGCATCTAGCAAAGCAAAGATAGTAGTGATTTCAAGGGTATGATCATCTTGCCTGAGATCCCGCAAGGAAGAAGAACGAGTCCATGAAGAAGGCAAACGGACGTAGACGAATGGGTCCTCACAAACGCGATGTTACCGGAACCAACCCGAAGAAGCAAAGACCGGAAAGAAACACACAACATAGTAAACAACCAACACATGAACGTGGTATGCTATGCGGGATGCGGTATGCGATGCATATGCATGATTTGACAAGGAATGCATGAACCTGGCCTCAACTTGGAAAACCAAGTGTGCCACTGGAAAAATGAGATAAAGAACGCCGGAATCGGAGTTACGGTTTGGAAGTGGCAAGCGTTTCAAAAATGACACCGGTCTGCGATAAACAGCAAGTAGCCATCTAAATGCAACAAGTTAAACATGCTACAGCACTCAAACATCGCAACAAAATACATGGCAGGGATCCACTCAAGAAGCTTAACAAAAGACTAGCACTGAGCTATGGCCAATTCATCCATTAACAGGTTCAAACAAGCATGGCAAAAATGCAATTGGTAAACAAATCTCAGACTTAGTGAAATTAACACTTGTCTGGAATTTCAGATCAGATAGCACTCTTCGGAGCATGAAAACTACATGCTACAGGACCTGAACATGGCAAAGTAAAGCATGGCATGGAGCTACTCAAAGAGCTTAACAAAAGTCCCTTAGTGACCTTGAGCCAAAAGGGATCAGAAAATACATTTGCAACCATGTGAACAAGGCAAAAACATAAACAGGTCACAGACTTAGTGAAAACTGGAACATGCTGAAACATAACTCAAGTAGGCATGTTTACGAGCTCGATGCACTCAATACGGAGCAAGTCATGATAAGATAAGCATACATCTATCAAGAACACACAAAATGCAAGCTAGACATGGCAAGAACAATAGCATAGCATGCACGGATCAACTACAACATCATCGGCAAAATTGCAAACAAGTTGACAATCTGCCCAGATACACAAAGTAGCAAAAGTAGAGCTCGATTGACTCAAGCTAGGTTGCTCCATAATTGCAAACAAAGACATGGATGGATAGAGCACTACAATATTAACAAAACATCCTTACTGATCATCCTCAAAAAAGGCACGGATCACTAGGAAACAACATGAACATATGACCATATGAGATAAATAGCTCAAGGACTTAGTGGAATTGCTAAGTCCCTGAAACCAGAATTAACAAATGCCTCACTTTGTAAGCTTGTTCTAGTCACCACACACATCACAAAAATACATGGGTTGCACCTCTGTAAAGATGGCAAAACCCTTAACAAAACACATGTAGAGCTCATGGTCATATCATGCACACAATAATCATGGCAAAAATGACAAATATCTAAATGGAGCAGCAGATCTGACAATTATCTCAAATAGCACTCTTCGAACAGCATTTCGGGCATCAAAATGAACTCAAATGAAAATGATGCAATGAGATGAAATGATGTACTCTCTGAGACGAACATTTTGATATGATATATGCCCAAAACAGAGCTATGGATGCAAAGTTACGATGCTATGAACATGTGCATTTGAAACGTGGGAAACTCGGGGACTTGGTGAAATTATACCTCCGTGAAAGTCAACGCGGAACGGAGGGATCCGGGACGGCACGGTGCAGATCTGAGGCGGGGTGTTTGGATGAGATCCCGGTGGATCTCGTCCCAATCCACCGGATCTCTCCGGAGAGGACGACGGCGGCCGGAGGGAGGACGACGCCGGCGAGGTCAGCGCGCGGTGGCCGGAACCTGCCATGGCGAGGCGAGGTGGCGGCGCGGGTCGCCGGCCGGTGGGAGAAGCAGGACGGAGGCGGCGACCGGAGATGGCGCAGGCGGCGGCGCTTGGTGTCTCAGGCGGCGGCGACGGCAGTTGGGCCCTCGGGGGCCGGCTTCGGGCTTCCCGGGCCGTGCGGTGGGAGTGGGCGGTGTTGGACAGGTGGCAGCATACAGTTGGTGGTGGCGACGCGTCCGGCCAGGGCGGACATTGTCCGGCGGCGCGCGATGGAAAAAATTAGGGTTAGGGTGGAGGAGACCCGGATTTCGGGGGAGATGCACATATTTATAGGTAGAGGGAGCTAGGAGAGTACAAATGAGGTGCGGTTTTCGGCCACGCGATCGTGATCGAACGACCGATAGGATGGAGAGGGTTTAGGTGGGTTTTGGGCCACATTGAAAGGGTGTTGGGCTGCAACACACATGAGGCCTTCTCTGTCCCTCGGTTGACCGTTGGAGTATCAAACGAAGTCCAAATGGTACGAAACTTGACAGGTGGTCTACCGGTAGTAAACCAAGGCCGCTTGGCAAGTCTTGGTCCAATCCAGAAATGTTTAATCCCCACACACGAGAAGAAGGTAGAAATGACCACCGGAGGAGAACGGAGCGCCGGAATGCAAAACGGGCAACGGGGAAATGCTCGGAGGCATGAGACGAACACGTATGCAAATGAAATGCGCATGATGACATGATATGCAATGCATGACACGCAAACAATGACAAGGCAACAATAGCGAATAACTAGAGGACATGTGGCACATCGATCTCGGGGCGTTACAGCGAGGGACTTGCGTGTAGACTCCTACTGGATTGATACCTTGGTTCTCAAAAACTAAGGGAAATACTTATGATACTTTGCTGCATCATCCCTTCCTCTTCGAGGAAAACCAACGCAGTGCTCAAGAGGTAGCAACGGCAACTGTGTGCATGCTTGCACACGTTTCCTCTCTATGAACCGTCTCGGATTATGGTGTACATCGCAAACGTTTGTGTTTTACCAACCGTGTGTGCCGTAACGACCTGGAGGGCATAATTTTGTTGTACTTTAATTGCTGCTATTTTAGATTGTACCGGATTTGAATTTGAATGTATGCTACAACTTTATTCATATCCATCAGCTTCAAACAATCAATGCATTATTCGATTCATAGGTACATATGTTCAAGAATTCCATAATAACCAAATAAATAATGGTGAACCACAGTTGTATACTTGTACTATTAAAGACGGTAAAGAAAGAGGCGAAATACATTCTGGTTGCTAAACAACGTGAAGTGGAATGCCCATATTGTGCCCTCCTCCATGCACAAGGCACACACGACTCTAGTCCAAACCCTTGTGATGGCCGACCGCCCATCCTTCACGGTCTTCATGAAATCATCTAGATAATCATCATGTTATGGTAGAAATACTTTAACCTTTGCATGCCCACCAATCATGTAGTTTGATAGGTAATCTGGAGTAAACTGCTTTGGCAACCACTATAGAGGAAAAAGTTTAGAATTGTCATCTAACACAACTCATTATGGGTAGTAAAAAGAAGGCCGCAGAGTTCTTACTTACCATCCTGCAGTTCGTTGTTGTCTTGGATAAAGTGTAAACAAATAGTTTAATTTCCATCTTTGGACCCATTTTACTAACAAACTTTATCAGCTTCCTCACTTGATGCTGGTTCATCGATATCTCATTGCCCCATACACAGAAAGGGTCGAAGCATGGATCTTTACCAATCACATTCATGGCTGAAGACACTGAAAACCAGGCTCGTAGAACTCACCTAGAGTGGGCAGGGAAGTAAGCTCGATGATGTCTTGAGCTTTGGCTTCATGATGCACATCACCTGTCATCCACTCAAGAATCCATGTCTTCGGATCCCTGTTGTAGCCGCGAATATGAAGTGTAGCATAGAACTGCAGCAGAAGCTCTTCATTCCAGTGCTCTTTGTCTGTCACAAATGGTAGAAGACCAACATCCCTGAAGCATTCAAGTGCTTCTTTAGGACAGGGTATCCCAGCAATAGCTTCACAATCAAGACACATGTGTGGAAAGATTCGCTCTTGATTATATAGAATGCAGGAGTAAAGTTGCGTTGTTGATGGCTCCAGAATCGATCTGAAGAGATATTTGGCTTCGAGTATGGATTCTTGGCACCGTCAAAGAAG
This sequence comes from Triticum aestivum, assembly GCF_018294505.1. NCBI lineage: Eukaryota > Viridiplantae > Streptophyta > Magnoliopsida > Poales > Poaceae > Triticum > Triticum aestivum. The sequence goes on along the minus strand of NC_057797.1, from coordinate 607,885,929 downwards.
GTGTTTGTAACATCCCAAATTTTCAATTTGGAATGTTATACACTAGATCATCGTGCATAGCATTTATTCTCTTTTATTTTGGTCGATCCTAGAAATTTCACGCAACTCAAGGACCTTCGGAGAGAGTTGGAGATTTCGTTATTTTCATATTTGAGAGTTTTCTCGAATTTGAAAAGAGGATCATTTGATTTATTTATTTCATCTTCAAATATTTTTCCAATGTCAAAAATATGAGAGCGGGAATAATATGACTTTCCCAAAATATAGGAAAAATGAAGATTTAATAAATAGATCAAATTTTGTTTTCCGGTGTTTGTTTGCGTTTTCTTTGGATAGGGAAAAATGCGCGTTTTCATAAATTGCATTTTAGGCCCCGAGAAAAGTTCATTTTGTTCGACTCATTTTTAGGAGTCAGGGAAAATTTACTTTGAGAGTTTTGGAGCCCGTGTAGATTTTCTTTTCTGTCTTTTTCTGCGTGCGAAATCAGTTAAAAAAATTCCCAGCGGCCAGCCGGGCCAAGGCCCAGCCAGCCACCGCCTCAGCCTCCCTGCGCGCGCAGCATGCAGCAGCGCCAGGAGCCGGCCGGCCACGCCGCCTCTTGCCTCTAGTCCTTTTAGGACTAGGTTAGCCCCTCCCCTTTCCTTCTTTTGTTATTTCTTTTCCTAGTTGATCTCTCCTATTTCTTGTCCACTACCCCAAGTAACCTCTCCCCTACCCAATATGAATACACCCCAAACCTCCCCTCTAAACCCCACACAAACCCCAAGCCCCTCTCCTCCCAAGCCGCCCTCACCCGCGCCGCGCCGCCATACACCGCCGCCGCCGCCCCTCACCCGCGCC
>NC_057797.1:607651028-607884695 GCF_018294505.1 Triticum aestivum | reverse complement strand
CCGCCCTCACCCGCGCCGCGCCGCCATACATCGCCGCCGCCGCCCTACGTCGCCGCCGCCGCCTTACGCCGCCGTTCGCCAGAGCCCCTCACCAAGGTTGCCCCGCGTCTCTTTTTCTCCCCTCGGTTCGGTTTTTCTTATAAACCGTTCCGATTCTTTTCTTCTCTTTCGATTCGTTCTTTTCTAAACCGTTCCGGTTTCCTAGATCGGTTTTTCATTCGGTTTTCTTTTCTGAAACCCTAGATCGGATTTTCCGTTTCCTTTCGGTCTTTTTCTCCGAAAACCCTAGATTGGTTTTCGTTCTTCTTTCGGACCGTTCGTCTCAACGAACGTGATCACCGATTATCCCCGGTTAACGACGCCCGTTCGTTTAACCGTTCGTCTCTTTCGTCGGATTTATTCCGTGATCGCGATCTCAGCTCCGATCTTCTTTCTAGTCTTTCTTCTCGCTCGTTTATCGAAATCAGGTGATTCAAGCGCCTGGAGTTTCGTCTCGAAACCGCCATTCCGTCTAATCAACTTAAACAAGTTTTTGCCACAATAAAATTTGACCTAGTTTCAACTTGCTAGAACCGAGTTGTTTTCTTCCGCCGTTTTCCGTCGTTTGTTCGGTTCGTTCTTTCTTTGCAACCGGAGTTCTTAAGTTGAACTTTCTGGTTCGTTCTCTTGTTCGAGTTTTACCTGTGCATTAGTTGAGTACTTATTGTGTGCTTGTTGTTTGTCTGCGATAGATCACCCGGATTGCGCCGCTTGTTACTTCGAATCCCTAGGTCTCGTGAATCATCAGCAAGGCAAGTTCACACTTTGATCATACCTTTTCTACAACCCATGTTTTATTGCATTAGATCAATCCTCACACATTGCATGATTAGGATCTAATTAAATTGTAGGATGGGAAGTAGATGAGGTAGTACCTATTACCTGTATTATTATGAAACCTTTGGGAGTTACTTCTACGTTTGCTTATATTGCCATGCTATGCTAGTAGACGTGGATAGGGTGAGTGATATCCATGACAGATGTGAGATTGTTAACTAATGGTTTACTTAAGGTGGCAACTTAAACACACATCTGGGTGGATTGAGGTACCTGGTTATTCTCGGATTGCCTGTCTAGGCACCGGGGTAGACCAGGATTGCCTGTTTTTTTATGGACCGCCACCCAGGCTCAAAGGGATCATGAGATTTTTCATACTAGAAACTTCCGTGTGCAGCCACAAGCCATTATGGGCTCTGGCATAGTTGACTAAGTCATGCGAACTCTTACAGGGTAGACTAGCAGATGTAGGGGAGTAGGTGTACCGGTCTACCCAAACGTAAGGTGCTAGCGCTTCTGAAAGACTGTGTCTCGGTCATCCGTCTTCTCAAACACCATGTAGTGCGAGAAACCAAACGGAGGCGATCGAGTCTTGTGGGGAAAAGTGCGCAAACCTCTGCAGAGTGTACAAACTAATCATGATTAGTCGTGTCCCCGGTTATGGACGTCTTGAGTATCTAGTTCTTGGATTATCCTGTTGATCTCATCATGTTACTTTAAATTAATTTTGTTGGGTTTAATGATGTTACTTAATTGGGATTGAGAATGTTGTCAACCATTCTCAATGTTCAACAACCACCATGATAGTTAAATAAATTTATTCCTTTGCAGTAGGGAAAAATTGGCTTTTCGCAAAAACCTTATAACCTTAGAGCTTTTCCACCAGCCAAATATGCATGTAGTGTTAGTCTTTATTCATCATTCTCTATGGTGTGAATTTGCCAGTACATTCAATGTACTGACCCGTTTCGGGCTGCAACGTCTCATGTTGCAGGTTTCTTACGACGAGTAAGTGATACGTTAGGGTTACGATTTCTACACTCAACTTTGCCGTTGGTGTTGATGGGAATCCACAACCTTGTTGCTTCCGCTATATGGATTGAGGTAATAGTATTTACGTTACTTTATACATGTGATTTACCTTTGTTATAAATCCTTCGAGTACTGTGTGTGTCAGCATACTAATCCAGGGATGACACTTAAGCACAGAGACTTGATCCATTCGGGTCGGGTCGCTATAGTGTTGTGGGCTCTGAAGCTGTGCACGTTGAAGGAGACCATTGTAGTGGTAGCACCTGGAAGCCTTGGCAGCCGTGGCTTGGGCTTCTGAACTTGTGGTCTCTGCTCCACATGATAGTCATATTGTGGTCCTGGAGCAGAGTGTGGAACCATAATGGGCCATCTCACTGTGATAAGCTGGCCATGATCAAAGGCATGTTTAATGGTGTGAGGCCTTGCAGGTGGAACAGAGGCTTCAGCTTCCACATTGGCTTCGGGCTTCTCATGAGCTTGAGGTTGCACATTGTCTTCAGCCATGACAGTGTCATTTTCTTCAGTGGTGTTGTTTGTGGCAGCCTCAGCGGTTCATCAATATCTCATTGCCCCATACACAGAAAGGGCACAATCACATTCTCCTCGAGAATGACCTGATCAGTAGCAGGGGGTGTGGCAACTCTTTCTTCTTCTCTTGTTTCTTCATTATCTTCACCGGCTGATGCAGCCGGAATGTCTTCAGGAGCTTTGGCTTCAGACTCAGAGACATTGACAGCAGGGGTGGCTTCAGGAAACACTTGACATGCTACTGAGCTTTGTTGCACTTCCCCTTTTGGAATGCTCGACATGGTGACCTGTGGCCTGGGGCCTTTGCGAAGCCTGCGAAATGCGGGTGACGCCTTTGGTGAAGGAGTGGTCTACACCATGTAGTTGTCATCGTCAAGTACCGGAGTGGTGACTTGAGGTGGTGGAGTTCTGGGTGTCTCATCATGTACTGGGGTGTCTTGCTGTGAGCGCTCGGTCCATGAGTCATCCTGAGTAATTGGCGTCAATGGATGACCAATGCTGATAAGTTCACTGCTCATGGGAGCAGGCGATGATACCAACTGGGGCTCGAGTTGAGGAAGGACTACATCATCTTCAACATTGTCATCACGACCAATGTGTTCAGTTGTGATGGGATCACCAGCTGGAACTTCTTCATTTTCAGGAGCCTCTGTGAAAGCAGGCTCATGAATCACAAGGCGATGCTCTTGGTTGGTGGAGGCGGGAAGAGGAACAGAAATGGGTTCAATAATGAGGGGTTTAGAGGCCGCAACATGCTCTTTCTTTGAAGACTTTGTCTTCAATTTCTTATTGGACGGGGCATCATCACATGCATCCTTGTGCTTGTGTTTCCTAGCTTTGGCTTCAGATGCCCTTGTCTTTTTCAGCTCTGAAGCTGCTGAAGTGACCTTAGGCTTCGAGCCTGTCAAGCTGGTAGGGAAGATAATGCGAGGTTCTTCCTGCCTTGATGCTTCAGTTTGGGCCACAGCAGACTTCTTCTTTTGCTTGGCAGCCATCCTGGGATCGATGCCATGACGCCCAAGAGCTTTGTGCTTTTCATCTTCATTGTGGGCTTGAACACATTTCTCTGCAAAGTACTTCATGCGCTCTCGTGAGCCTTTGGCTTATTCCCTCTTCTTGTGAAACTCTTCTTTGAGATCATGCATCATCTGCTTGAAGATTTGAACATCTGCCACGCTGAGCTTGGCCATGTTCTTCTCGAAATGTGCCTTATCATAATCAATCTTTTTTTTCAGCTCGACGATTTTCTGAGCCACGGCCAATTCATTGGCAATGGCTCCATGGAATGTGACGTGATGTCCACAGGCAGCTGAAGATCATCAATATTGATGCTCTAGTCAACGAACCACTCATCGATGTAGTTGTTCAGAATGTCAACATCAAAGAGGGGCGTATCGTTGAAGATCTCTGTCTCTTCCTTGCTCTTGATCAGCTGCTCAAGTGTGTCATCACCAAGATCTTCATCACTGGACAGATCAATGGTGTCTTCCTCATTACGCAGAATGGCAGGAGTCGGTTGATGCCCAGAAATCTTCTTGGGCTTCTTGGTTTTCTTGGACTTCTCAGCCTTCTTGGAGACACGAGACAAATCTTCACACTGCACACTGGGTTCAGGAGGTGCAGTGGTCAATGGCTTCACAGTCAAAGCTTTAGGTGTGGCAGAAGGCTTCGAAGCTTTTGACTCCTTCATCTGCTTCGGTGGCGCTGGCGCATCTTCAGAAGTTGCATCATCAGCAGATTGATCCATCGTGGCCCTCTGAGCAGCGATGTGAGAGAGGAGGCCATCGAAGTTGGCGAAGGGGCCGATGACATTTGGATTGGCATCGCGTGTGCCATCATCCCTTGGAGCAGATGGACTAGGGTTGAAGTTGAGTCCTAGCTCCTTCTTGTTCTTTGTAGCCGACTCCTTGGCAAACTGATAGTTGCGCTTGAACAGATTGTCTTCGCGACACCATAACATTGATGATGGGTCGACATTCTCAGGCTTCGATCCTCGAACCATGCATGGGTAGAAGCCTTGGGCAATGGCTTCAGGCTTCGACTTTGGCTGTAGATTCATGTACAAGATATCTCCCCATGGGCGCTCGATAGCATTCTTCTCTGCATATTCAGGGGTCACAAAGTTATACTTGAACCACTATTAAGCCCAATATCTTTGAATCCATAGGATCTGACTTGTACAGTTCAAACAGATCAGGAGGCAAATCCTTAGCAGTATCTCCACGGCGCTGCCTGCCACCTTTCCTAGCTGATTTCTCTGTTGCCATTATATTCAGATTGATTGTCTTCAAAACATTGAAAGGCTTCCGTCTACTTGTCAGACAAGAACTGGCTTCAGGGGAGTGAATGTGATATTGTAAGAACTCTGCAAATGAATGCAGACTATGAGAACCAAGGGATTCTCCCATGGACATGTACCTGTGACAGCATTAAGGTGCGAGGGAAGGGGAAGAGGTCATATGCATTCTCACAAGATTTTGAAGATAAACTGGTTTGAAGACATTGACCTCATAGTGCGAAGACATTCACTTATTTGAAGAGAGTTGGTTCTAGATTTGTACGAATCCATGAATAAGTACAAGTGAGGAATATAACTAGTTATGAAGCATAAGTGAATACCCTAAGCATAATATGAGATGCAGATAAAGATAGATCAAAATTTTGGAAGTGTAGAAACCACTTTTGGTCAAAGTGGATGGATTTAACAGATCAAAAGATAGTAAAAAGAGAGTTTTATTTACCGCTAACGAACTGCTAGATGAGGCAGAGTTTTGAAGTCGAGCAGTTCAATATCCAGTTCCCTAACTTGGTGACAGAAGACGCTTACAGCGGCGGTGGAGAAGACGAGGTCCACGACCGGCGTGAGGACGACGTCAAAGAAGTCGCGGCAGCTAAGCGCTTCATCTCCGGCGTCGACGCGAGCTAGCGGAGGCGCTAGGGTTTGTGCAAGGTGGCGAGGTGGAAGAAGATATAATGACCAGCACTCGAAGAAACCAAATGTATGAGACCAACTCAACATTGCGAAGATAAACTTAAAAATCAAATCAATGTTGAAGACAAACCAAATGTGAAGACTATGCAATTATGACGCTAAACGAAACACTCTAAAAAGGATTTGGTGGTGGCGTTACCCATCGTATAGAAAGTATTAGACCCAGACACAGCGCAGAATTATCATGGCGCTCTGAAGTCAAATTCTGCATTAATGTGTTCACACTTAGAGTTATGTCTTCATTGATTGAAGATATATGTTACTTTGTGTGTTGCACATCTAAGTCATCAACATGCACAAGTGTTAGGATGTGTGTCCAACTACAGGACATTCGAGGATTCTAAGATATTTAGCTCACACCGCAACTTGTGAAACATTTTCTCATCCATGGGCTTTGTGAAGATATCTGCCAATTGCTCTTCAGTGTTGACGTGAATAATTCAATATCCACCTTCATGACATGATCACTGAGAAAGTGATGACAGATCAGAATGTGCTTTGTCTTCGAGTGCTGGACTGGGTTGTTGGCAATCTTGATGGCACTTTCATTATCGCAGTAGAGTGGCACATGCTTCAGGTGGATGCCATAGTCCTTGAGAGTTTGCTTCATCCATAGAAGCTGAGCGCAGCAAGATCCAGCAGCAATGTATTCAGATTCAGCAATGGAGAGGGATACACAGTTCTGCTTCTTTGAAGACCAACAGACGATAGATCGTCTAAGAAAGTGACATGTGCCTGATGTGGACTTGTGATCAACCTTGTCACCAGCATCATCAACATTTGAGAATCCAACTAGATCAAACTCTGAGCCCTTTGGATACCATAATCCTAGTGTTGGGGTGTAAGCCAAATATCAAAGAATTCGCTTCACAGCTAAATGATGTGATTCCTTTGGTGCCTCTTGGAATCGGGCACACATGCAAACGCTAAGCATTATATCTGGCCTAGGTGCACATAAATAGAGTAAAGAACCAATCATGGAGCGGTATACCTTTTGATCGAACTCTTTACCATTATCGTAGGAGCCCAGATGACTTTTGGTTGGCATTAGCGTCGTGTATCGTTTGCAGTCTTGCATTCCAAACTTCTTCTGGAAATATTTGAGGTATTTTTCTTGTGATATGAAGATGCCATTGCTTTGCTGACGGATTTGAAGACCAAGGAAGAATTTCAGCTCACCCGTCATGGACATCTGATATTGCTCTTTCATCATATGTCCAAACTCATCACTATATTTCTTGTCAGTGCAGCCAAAGATAATGTCATCCACATAGATTTGGCACACAAACAGTTCTCCATCATATGTCTTCGTGAAGAGTGTGGGATCCAGGGAACCAGGTTTGAAGCCTTTGCTCTTCAGGAAGTCTTTGAGCGTGTCATACCAAGCATGAGGGGCTTGTTTGAGACCATACAGTGCCTTGTTGAGCTTCTATACCATGTCAGGATGCTTTGGATCTTCAAAACTAGCTGGTTGTGCAACATACACTTCTTCTTAAATCTTGCCATTGAGAAAGGCACTCTTCACATCCATTTGATATAGAGGGATGTTGTGATGGTTGGCATAGGCTAGTAGTATGTGAATGACTTCAAGCCTAGCCACCTGAGCAAATGTTTCATCAAAGTCAATCCCTTCTACTTGAGTGTAACCTTGAGCAACTAGATGAGCCTTGTTTCTAATGACTTGGCCATGCTCATCTTGTTTGTTGCGATAGATCCATTTGGTGCCTATGATGTTGTGCTTGCAAGGATCAGGACGCTTTACTAGTTCCCAAACATTGTTCAGTTCAAACTGTTGAAGCTCTTCTTACATAGATTGAATCCATTCAGGTTCCATGAAGGCTTCAGCAACTTTCCTAGGTTCAGATATAGAGACAAATGCAAAGTGCCCACAGAATTTTGCTACATGTGTTGCTTAGAACGAGTGAGTGGACCAGGTGCATTAATGCTATCGATTATCTTCTAAATCTGCACTTCATTTGCAACACGAGGATGAATTGGACGAAAACTTTGTTCTTGCTAATAATTGTCTTCATCATCGGCATTGACTTCAGGCTGAGCAGTGTCTTCGGGTTAATTAGGTGCAGAAATGATGATTTCGTCTTCAGCATAAGCCTCTGAAGGTATGATTTCTCCAATACACATAAGCTTGATAGATTCACTTGGTGAGACTTCATCTAGCACATTTGGCAGGTGCTCTCTTTGCGAGCCATTAGTCTCATCGAACCACACATCCATAGTTTCAACCACTTTATAGTGAAAGAGGTTGAAGACTCTGTAGGAGTGTGAGTCCTTTCGGTAGCCAAGCATAAAACCTTCATGTGCTTTGGGTGCAAATTTTGAAGTGTGATTCGGATCCTCGATCCAGTACCTAGCACCAAATACTCTGAAGTAGCTAACATTTCTTACCAGTTAGTAGCTCATATGATATCTTCTTTAGAAGCTTGTGAAGATAAACATGGTTGATGACGTGACATGCAATTTCAATGGCTTCAGGCCAGAATTTTCTTGGAGTCTTGTACTCATCAAGCAAGGTTCGTGCCATCGAAATTATTGCACTCCACAATGCCATTCTGCTGAGGTGTGTGTGGAGCTGAGAACTCATGAGTGATGCCCAATGTATCAAGATAAGAGTCGAGGCCGGTGTTCTTGAACTCTATGCCGTTTTCACTTCTGATGTGCTTGATCTTGATGCCATAGTTCATCATGGCACGGTTGGCGAATCATCAGAAGACATCCTGCACTTCATTCTTGTAGAGGATTATGTGCACCCATGTATATCTAGAGTAATCATCAACAATGAGAAAGCCATAGAGGCAAACAGTGGTAGTAAGTGTAGAGTAGTGAGTAGGGCCGAATAAGTCCATGTGAAGCGGCTCAAAGGGACGGGATGTCGTCATGATTGTCTTCGAGGGATGCTTGGCGCTAGTCATCTTTCCTGCTTCATAGGAACCACTTAGATGATCCTTCTTGAACTTGACACCCTCGATGCCTACGACATGCTTCTTCTTCGCGAGAGTGTACAAGTTCCTCATGCCGGCATGCCCTAGCCTCCGATGCCAGAGCCAACACTCTGAAGATTTTGCTAGAAGACATACGGCCAACTGTGGTCCTGCTGAGAAATCTACCATGTATGGATCATCTTTTTGATAGCCTTCAAAGACTAGAGACTTGTCAGATTCCATAAGAACAAGGCAACGATATTTTCCAAACATCACAATCATGTTCAAATCACAAAGCATTAAGACAGACATTAAGTTGAAACCAAGGGATTCAACAAGCATCACTTTGTCCATGTGCTGATCCTTTGAGAATGCAAGTCTACCTAGACCCAATACCTTGCTTTTACCAGTGTCAACAAATGTGATGTGACTCTTGTCAGCTGGACGTAGGGTTGAATCCATGAGAAGACTTCGATCACCAGCCATGTGGTTAGTGCATCCACTATCCATAATCCATTCTGAAGCCTTTGGTGTCATACCCTACAGTGCAGTTTGGGGGATAGGCTTCACCAAGGGTATTGTGAAGCATAAACATTTGACGAACAAGCGGATTATGAAAGTTCGGGTCTTGGTTAGGATAAACAGGGTGTTTGTTAAGGAATCCTAGAACGAAATACATAACAAGACCATTTGGGCAGTTTATCTTGCACCCTGGAAGATGTTTTAGGTCCCCACCATAAGCATCAGACGCCTTTGATTTCTGGCTGGAGACCTTTCCCTGCAAAAGAGAGTTAATTTTTCTTAACCACCCACATCTTCAGGGGTGGCCTAGAAGGAATGAGTCTAAGTGCAGCATCTGAGAACTTCGACTTTGGAGCCCTATCAAATAGCCTTACGGGTGGTGAATAATAGTCATAAGAATAAGTAGAAAAGTTCTTGGTCTTATGAACATAGCGATTTGATGAAACACGCTCATATTCATAAGTCTAAGTATGGTTTCCCTGCAAAACATTAGCGTTAGGGTGACTCTGGTGAGTCCTCTGTCTGTATGAAGCCTTTGGACCATATGGATCCTTTGGTTTGGGGTTTGTTTTCTTTCTAGGTGGTGTCATGATGACATTCACAGGAAGTTTCTCAAGACAACTTTTTGGCACCGAGATCTTCTTCAAAGGTAGTCCATTCCTGCAGTTAGTACCAATATACCTGGCAAACACTTCACCATTCTGATTCTTAAACTATTTATAGTTTGCATCAAAGGATTCATCAATGATAATACGGTTAGCACAAGTGAAGCCAAATAGGGTAGATGGATCCACTGAAGGTTCCTTTGCAGCAACCCATGTGGTTTTGGGGTACTGCTTAGGCTTCCAGTATGAACCATCAACATTCATTTTTCTCTTGAACCCAACACCCTCTTTCCTAGGGTTTCGGTTCAGAATCTGTTTCTTGAGGACATCGCATAGTGTCTGATGCCCTTTGAGACTTTTGTACATCCCTGTTTCAAGTAATGTCTTCAACCTAGCATTCTCATCAGCAATAATAGTGGTATCCTCAGAAGAGGGGTTAGTTACATCAGCAGTTGAAGATATAGCAACAGTAGCAACAATAGAACATTCAGCAACAAAGACAGCATTATCACGCTCAAGACATTTTAAATATGGTGGATCAAAGTCTTCCTGAGCGGAACTGGTCTGTTGAGCGCGGAGTGACTCATTCTCCTTTTGAAGATCTTCATGAGCCGATCTCAAGTTCTCAAGCTCTTTCTTCCTTTAAAGATAATCATAGGAGAGCTTTTCATGAGTGGTTGAGAGCGTTCCATGACGACTTTCAAGTTCTTCGTACTTAACGTGAAGATTTTTAATGTCTTCAATTAAGGACTGAGATTGAGTCATTTCAGCGTCTAACAGGTCATCGCTTTTGTCTAACAGTTTTTGTACATTAATGGATTCAAAGGAGGAGTCCGCTTCTAAGGAGGCGGAGGTGGAGTCTGAGGAGGAGTCCAATTCTGGCGTTGCGAGTCTGGCAACACCATACGTTGCCAAGTCCATCTTCAACACTGAAGACAATGACTTCATCACCGACATCGATGCAAATGACAAGGACTACTCCGCTCCTACCTACTACTTCATGGCACCCGGTGCCAAGGTAAACACATGCACTACTCACTATCAAACATCTAGTGAAGATGATTCTGATTGTGGTTCCAAAACCAGCTACAAAACACTTGCTAAAATTGCAACTGAACAAACATCTATGCTGTAGCCAGACTCGCAACGCCAGAATCGGACTCCTCCTCAGACTCCACCTCCGCCTCCTCAGAAGCGGACTCCTCCTCTGAATCCATTAATGTACAAAAACTGTTAGACAAAAGCGATGACCTGTTAGACGCTGAAATGACTTGATCTCAGTCCTTAATTGAAGACATAAAAAATCTTCACGTTAAGTATGAGGAACTTGAAAGTCGTCATGAAACGCTCTCAACAACTCATGAAAAGCTTTCCTATGATTATCTTCAAAGGAAGCAAGATCTTGAGAAATTGAGAGTGGCTCATGAAGATCTTCAAAAGGAAAACGAGTCAGTTCGCGCCGAACAGATCAGTTCCGCTCAGGAAGGATTTGAACCACCATGTCTTAAATGCACTGAGCGTGACAACGCTACATCTGTTGCTGGGTGTTTTACTGCTGCTACTATTGCAATATCTTCAACTGTTGATGTGGTAACTAACCCCTCTGCTGAGGATACCACTGCTATTGCTGATGAGAATGCTAGGTTGAAGACATTGCTTGAAACAGGGATGCACAAAACTCTGAAAGGGCATCAGACACTATGCGATGTTCTTAAAAGGCAGATCCTGAACCGAAACCCTTGTAAAGAGGGTCTTGGGTTCGAAAGGAAAATGAATGCTGATGGCTCTTACTGGAAACTTGAGCAGTGCCCCAAACCCACATGGGTTGCTGCAAAGGAACCCTCAGTGGATCCATCCACCCTGTCAGGCTTCAATTGTGCAAATCCCATTGTTGTTGATGAACCCTTTGATGCAAACTATAAATTGTTTAAGAACCAGAATGGTGAAGTGTTTGCTAGGTATATTGGTACTAACTGCAGGAACGGGCCACCTATGAAGAAAGTCTGGGTGCCGAAAAGGTTGTTGGAGAATCTCCCTATGAATGTTGTCATGACACCACAAGTGAAGAAGACAAACCCCATACCACAGGCTTCATATGGTCCAAAGGCTTCATATAGACAAAGGACTCACCTGAGTCGCACTAATGCAAATGTTTTGCAGGGAAGCCATACTCAGGCCTATGAATATTAGCGCGTTTTATCAAACCGCCATGTTCATAATACCAAGAACTATTCTGCTTATTCTTATGAGTACTATTGTCCACCTGCAAGATTTTTTGCTAGGGCTCCAAAGCCAAAGTTCTCAGATGCTGCACTTAGACTCATTGCTTCGAAGCCACCCTTGAAGATGTGGGTGGCTAAGAAAGCTTAACTCTCTTTTGCAGGGAAAGGTCTCCAGCCGAAAACCAAAATCGTCTGAAGCTATTGCTGGGGACCTTAAACATCTTGTAGGGCGCAAGATCAAATGCCCAAATGGTCTTATTATGTATTTTGTTCCTGAGTTGCTTGCTACTTGCCCTATCAGTCCTAACCTCGATCTAAGCTTTCATAATCCACTTGCTCATCAAATGTTTATGCTTCACAATTCTCTTCGTGAAGCCTATCCCCCTAACTGCACTGAAGGGTACGACACCAGCTGCTTCAGAATGGATTATTGACAGTGGGTTTACTAATCACATGACTGGCAAGAGAAGTCTTCTCATGGACTCAACCTTATGTCCATCTGAAAAAAGTCACATCACATTTGCTGACACTGGTAAAAGCAAGTTTTTTGAAGGGTATCGGAAAGATGATTTGTACGTGGTAGATTTCTCAGCAGGACCACAACTTGCTGTATGTCTTCTAGCAAAAGCTTCAGAATGCTGGCTCTGGCATCGGAGGATAGGGCATGCTGGCATGAGGAACTTGCACACTCTTGCAAGAAAGAAGCATGTCATAGGCATCGAGGGCGTCAAGTTCAAGAAGGATCACTTATGCGGTGCCTGTGAAGCAGGAAAGATGACAAGGGCCAAGCATCCCTCGAAGACAATCATGGCAACGACTGAACCCTTCGAACTGCTCCACATGGACCTTTTCGGTCCCACTCATTACTCAACTCTTACTCCTACTGCTTGTCTCTATGGCTTTGTCATTGTTGATGACTATTCAAGATATACTTGGGTGCATATAATCCTCTACAAGACTGAAGTGCAAGATGTCTTCAGACGCTTCGCCAATCGAGCCATGAACAACTATGGCGTCAAGATAAAGCACATCAGAAGTGACAATGGCACTGAATTCAAGAACACTCGCCTAGATACGTATCTTGATACTTTGGGCATCACACGTGAATTCTGAGCTCCATACACGCCGCAGCAGAATGGCATCGTGGAACGCAAGAATAGAACACTTATTGAGATGGCTCGGACGATGCTTGATGAATACAAGACTCCAAGAAAATTCTGGCCTGAAGCCATTGATACTGCATGCCATATCATCAACCATGTTTATCTTCACAAGCTTCTCAACAAGACATCCTATGAGCTCCTTACTGGCAAGAAGCCAAATGTCATTTACTTCAGAGTATTTGGTGCCAGGTGCTGGATCAAGGATCCACATCACACTTCAAATTTTGCACCGAAAGCACATGAAGGTTTTATGCTTGGATATGGAAAGGATTCGCACTCCTACAGAGTCTTCAACCTCTTTCACTATAAAGTGGTTGAAACTGTGGATGTGCGGTTCGATGAGACTAACGGCTCGCAAAGAGAGCACCTGCCAAATGTGCTAGATGAAGTTCCATCCAGTGAATCAATCAAACTTATGGGAACTGGAGAAATCATACCAGCTGAAGCTCAGCCTGAAGAGGAACTTATCATCTCCGCACCTAATCAACCTAAAGACAATGCTCAGCCTGAAGACAATCCTTCTAATGATGACAATGATCAGCAAGAGCAAAATCTTCGACCTGTACATCCTCGTGTTGCATATGAAGTACAGATTGAGAGAATAATTGATAGCATCAATGCACCAGGTCCACTCACTCGTTCAAGGGCAATACAGCTAGCTAATTTCTGTGGGCACTTCGCGTTCGTCTCAATATCTGAACCCAAGAAAGTTGATGAAGCCTTCATGGAACCTGAATGGATTCAAGCTATGCAAGAAGAGCTTCAACGGTTTGAGCTGAATAATGTATGGGAACTGGTTAAGCATCCTGATCCTCGTAAGCATAATATAATAGGCACTAAATGGATATATCGCAACAAGCAAGATGAGCATGGTCAAGTTGTCAGAAACAAAGCTCATCTCGTTACTCAAGGATACACTCAAGTTGAAGGGACTGACTTCAATGAAACATTTGCTCCTGTGGCTAGGCTTGAAGCCATACGCATACTGTTGGCCTATGCAAATCATCATAACATTCTTCTGTATCAAATGGATGTGAAGAGAACTTTTCTCGATGGCAAGATTGAAGAAGAAGTGTATGTTCCACAACCACCTGGCTTTGAAGATCCAAAACATCCTGACATGGTGTACAAGCTCAACAAGGCACTGTATGGCCTCAAACAAGCCCCTCGGGCTTGGTATGACACACTCAAAGACTTCCTGAAGAGCAAAGGCTTCAAACCTGCTTCCCTCGACCCCACTCTCTTCACGAAGACATAAGATGGTGAACTGTTTGTGTGCCAAATATATGTGGATGACATTATCTATGGCTGCACCAATCAGAAATACAGTGAAGAGTTTGGATATATGATGCAAGAGCAATATCAGATGTCCATGATGGGTGAGCTGAAGTTCTTCCTTGGTCTTCAAATACGTCAGCAACGCAACAACATCTTTATATCTCAAGAGAAATACCTTAAAGATTTCCTGAAGAAATTTGGAATGCAAGACTGCAAAGGCTACATGACGCCAATGCCTGCCAAACATCATCTGGTTCCCGACGACAATGGTAAAGAGTTCGATCAAAAGGTATTCCGCTCCATGATTGGTTCCTTGCTTTATTTATGTGCATCTAGGACAGATATCATGCTTAGTGTTTGCATCTGTGCCTGGTTCCAAGTGGCACCAAAGGAATCGCATCACTTAGCTATGAAGCGAATTCTCAGATATTTGGCTCACACCCCAACACTAGGATTATGGTATCCAAAGGGCTCAGAGTTTGATCTAGTTGGATTCTCGGATGCTGATTATGCTGGTAACAAGGTGGATCGCAAGTCTACATCAGGCACATGTCATTTTCTGGGATGATCACTTGTATGTTGGTCTCCAAAGAAGTAGAACTGTGTATCTCTCTCCACTGCTTAATCTGAATACATTGCTGTTGGATCTTGCTGTGCTCAGCTTCTATGGATGAAGCAAACACTCAAAGACTATGGCATCCATCTGAAGCAAGTGCCACTCTACTGCGACAACGAAAGCGCCATCAAGATTGCCAACAACCCAGTTCAGCACTCGAAGACAAAGCACATTGAAATTCGTCATCACTTTCTCAGAGATCATGTTATGAAGGAAGATATTGATATCATACACGTCAACACTGAAGAGCAATTGGCAGATATCTTCACCAAGCCCTTGGATGAGAAGAGGTTTTGCAAGTTACGGTGTGAGCTGAATATCTTGGAATCCTCAAATGTCATGTGATCAGGCACACATCCTAACTCTTAAGCATGTTGATGACATAGATGTGCAACACATGAAGTAAAGTATATCTTCAATCAATGAAGACTTACATTCTGAGTGTGAATATATTAATGTGGAATTTGACTTCGGAGTGCCACGATAATTGTGCGTCGTGTCTGGGTCTAATACTTCCTATACGGTGGGTAACGCCACCACCAAAATTCTTCCCTTTAAAGTGTCTATCTCATGGCGTTACATTTGCAAAGTCTTCGCATTTTGTTTGTCTTTAATGATTAAAAAGTTCTCCTGTTTATCTTCAACGTACTGATTTGGTTTCTGTCCTCTACAGCATTCACTTATAGCTATGGCTTCTTGTTGAATCTTTTGAACTAAGTGAATGTGATCGGACCCTAACCCCTCTATGCTTCTTTCCTAAGTCTATCTATCCAAATCATATGCATTCTATTGACACTGTCAAAATGTCTTCTATGCATCCTTGTCAGCGGAAGACACAGAGACAAACATTAACCTGTTTTCAATGCCAAATCCTTTTCACCTAAAACCCGGAGAAGTGGGAACGACCACCCGACAATCCTATTGGGGAACGTAGTAATTTCAAAAAAATTCGTACGCACACGCAAGATCATGGTGATGCATAGAAACGAGAGGGGAGAGTGTAATCTACGTACCCTCGTAGACCGACAGCGGAAGCGTTATGACAACACGGTTGATGTAGTCATACGTCTTCACGGCCCGACCGATCAAGCACCGAAACTACGACACCTCCGAGTTTTAGCACAAGTTCAGCTTAATGACAATCCCCGGACTCCGATCCAGCAAAGTGTCAGGGAAGAGTTCCATCAGCACGACGGCGTGGTGACGATCTTGATGTTCTACCATCGCAGGGCTTCGCCTAAGCAGCGCTACAATATTATCGAGGAGTATGGTGGAAGGGGGCACCGCACACGGCTAAGAAAACAATCACGTGGATCAACTTCTGTGTCTAGAGGTGCCTCCTGCCTCCATATATAAAGGAGCAAAGGGGGGGTGCGGCCGGCCCTAGGAGGAGGCGCGCCGGAGGAGTCCTACTCCTACCGGGAGTAGGACTCCCCCTTTTCCCTAGTAGGATTAGGACTTGGGGGGAAGGAGGAGAGGGAAGAAAGGAAAGGGGGGCGCCGCCCCCCCCCCCCTCCTTGTCCAATTCGGACTTGGGGGGGAGGGGCGCGCGGCAGCCCCTAGGCCTCCTCTCCTCTTCCTCCACTAGGCCCATTAAGGCCCATTAGGTTACCGGGGGGTTCCGGTAACCTCCCGGTACTCCAGTAAAATGCTGATTTCACCCGGAACACTTCTGATGTCCAAACATAGGCTTCCAATATATCAATCTTTATGTCTCAACCATTTAGAGACTCCTCGTCATGTCCATGATCACATCCGGGACTCCGAACAAACTTCGGTACATCAAAATATATAAACTCATAATGAAACTGTCATCGTAACGTTAAGCGTGCGGACCCTATGGGTTCGAGAACAATGTACACATGACCGAGATATGTCTCTGGTCAGTAACCAATAGTGGAACCTGGATGCTCATATTGGCTCCCACATATTCTACGAAGATCTTTTATCGGTCAGACCGCATAACAACATACTTTGTTCCCTTTGTCATCGGTATGTTACTTGCCCGAGATTTGATCGTAGGTATCTCAATACCTAGTTCAATCTCGTTACCGACAAGTCTCTTTACTCGTTTCATAATACATAATCTCGCAACTAACTCATTAGTTGTAATGCTTGCAAGGCTTATGTGATGTGTATTACCGAGAGGGCCCAGAGATACCTCTTCGACAATCGAAGTGAAAAATCCTAATCTCGAAATACGCCAACCCAACATGTACCTTTGGAGACACCTATAGAGCTCCTTTATAATCACCCAGTTATGTTGTGACGTTTGGTAGCACACAAAGTATTCCTCCGGCAAACGGGAGTTTCATAATCTCATAGTCATAGGAACATGTATAAGTCATGAAGAAAGCAATAGCAACATACTAAACGATCGGGTGCTAAGCTAATGGAATGGGTCATGTCAATCACATCATTCTCCTAATGATGTGATCCCATTAATCAAATGACAACACATGTCTATGGTAAGGAAACATAACCATCTTCGATTAACGAGCTAGTCAAGTAGAGGCATACTAGTGACGTTTAGTTTGTCTATGTATTCACACAAGTATTATGTTTCCGGATAATACAATTCTAGCATGAATAATAAACATTTATCATGATATATGGAAATAATTAATAACTTTATTATTGCCTCTAGGGCATATTTCCTACAGTCTCCCACTTGCACTAGAGTCAATAATCTAGATTACACAGTAATGATTCTAACACCCATGGAGCTTTGGTGTTGATCATGTTTTGCTCGTGGAAGAGGCTTAGTCAATGGGTCTGCTATATTCAGATCCATATGTATCTTGCAAATCTCTATGTCTCCCACCTGGACTAGATCCCGGATGGAATTGAAGCATCTCTTGATGTGCTTGGTTCTCTTATGAAATCTGGATTCCTTTGCCAAGGCAATTGCACCAGTATTGTCACAAAATATTTTCATTGGACCCGATGCACTAGGTATGACACCTAGATCGGATATGAACTCCTTCATCCAGACTCCTTCGTTTGCTGCTTCCGAAGCAGCTATGTACTCCTCTTCACATGTAGATCCCGCCACAACGCTTTGTTTAGAACTGCACCAACTGACAGCTCCACCGTTTAATATAAACACGTATCCGGTTTGCGATTTAGAGTCGTCCGGATCAGTGTCAAAGCTTGCATCAACGTAACCATTTACGATGAGCTCTTTGTCACCTCCATATACGAGAAACATATCCTTAGCCCTTTTCAGGTATTTCAGGATGTTCTTGACCGTTGTCTAGTGATCCACTCCTGGATTACATTGGTACCTGCCTGCTAGACTTATAGCAAGACATACATCAGGTCTGGTACACAGCATTGCATACATGATAGAGCCTATGACTGAAGCATAGGGAACATCTTTCATTTTCTCTCTATCTTCTGCAGTGGTCGGGCATTGAGTCTTACTCAATTTCACACCTTGTAACACAGGCAAGAATCCTTTCTTTGCTTGATCCATTTTGAACTTCTTCAAAACTTTGTCAAGGTATGTGCTTTGTGAAAGTCCAATTAAGCGTCTTGATCTATCTCTATAGATCTTAATGCCCAATATGTAAGCAGCTTCACCGAGGTCTTTCATTGAAGAACTCTTATTCAAGTATCCCTTTATGCTATCCAGAAATTCTATATCATTTCCGATTAGTAATATGTCATCTACATATAATATCAGAAATGCTACAGAGCTCCCACTCACTTTCTTGTAAATACAGGCTTCTCCAAAAGTCTGTACAAAACCAAATGCTTTGATCACACTATCAAAGCGTTTATTCCAACTCCGAGAGGCTTGCACCAGTCCATAAATGGATTGCTGGAGCATGCACACTTTGTTAGCTCCCTTTGGATCGACAAAACCTTCCGGCTGCATCATATACAACTCTTCTTCCAGAAATCCATTCAGGAATGCAGTTTTTACATCCATCTACCAAATTTCATAATCATAAAATGCGGCAATTGCTAACATGATTTAGACAGACTTAAGGATCGCTACGGGTGAGAAGGTCTCATCGTAGTCAATCCCTTGAACTTGTCGAAAACCTTTTGCGACAAGTCGAGCTTTGTAGACAGTAACATTACCGTCAGCGTCAGTCTTCTTCTTGAAGATCCATTTATTCTCAATTGCTTGCCGATCTTTGGGCAAGTCAACCAAAGTCCACACTTTGTTCTCATACATGGATCCCATCTCAGATTTCATGGCTTCAAGCCATTTTGCGGAATCTGGGCTCACCATCGCTTCTCCATAGTTCGTAGGTTCATCATGATCTAGTAGCATGACTTCCAGAACAGGATTACCGTACCACTCTGGTGCGGATCTTACTCTGGTTGATCTACGAGGTTTAGTAGTATCTTGTTCTGAAGTTTCATGATCATCATCATTAGCTTCCTCACTAATTGGTGTAGGTGTCACAGAAACCGGTTTCTGTGATGTACTACTTTCCAATAAGCGAGCAGGTACAGTTACCTCATCAAGTTCTACTTTCCTCCCACTCACTTCTTTCGAGAGAAACTCCTTCTCTAGAATGCTTCCGAATTTAACAACAAAAGTCTTGCCTTCGGATCTATGATAGAAGGTGTATCCAATAGTTTCCTTTGGATATCCTATGAAGACACATTTCTCCGATTTGGGTTCGAGCTTATCAGGTTGAAGCTTTTTCACATAAGCATCGCAGCCCCAAACTTTCAAAAACGACAACTTTGGTTTCTTGCCAAACCACAGTTCATAAGGCGTCGTCTCAACGGATTTTGATGGTGCCCTATTTAACGTGAATGCGGCCGTCTCTAAAGAATAACCCCAAAATGATAGCGGTAAATCAGTAAGAGACATCATAGATCGCACCATATCTAGTAAAGTACGATTACGACGTTCGGACACACCATTACGCTATGGTGTTCCAGGTGGCGTGAGTTGCGAAACTATTCCGCATTGTTTCAAATGTACACCAAACTCGTAACTCAAATATTCTCCTCCACGATCAGATCGTAGGAATTTTATTTTTCTTGTTACGATGATTTTCAACTTCACTCTGATATTCTTTGAACTTTTCAAATGTTTCAGACTTATGTTTCATTAAGTAGATTTACCCATATCTGCTTAAGTCATCTATGAAGGTGAGAAAATAACGATATCCGCCATGAGCCTCAACATTCATTGGACCACATACATCTGTATGTATGATTTCCAACAAATCTGTTGCTCTCTCCATAGTACCGGAGAACGGTGTTTTGGTCATCTTGCCCATAAGGCACGGTTTGCAAGTACCAAGTGATTCATAATCAAGTGGTTCGAAAAGTCCATCAGTATGTAGTTTCTTCATGCGCCTTACACCGATATGACCTAAACGGCAGTGCCACAAATAAGTTGCACTATCATTATTAACTCTGCATCTTTTGGCTTCAACATTATGAATATGTGTGTCACTACTATTGAGATTTAATAAGAATAGACCACTCTTTGAGGGTGCATGACCATAAAAGATATTACTCATATAAATAGAACAACCATTATTCTATGATTTAAATGAATAACCGTCTCGCATTAAACAAGATCCAGATATAATGTTCATGCTCAACGCTGGCACCAAATAACAATTATTTAGGTCTAATACTAATCCCGAAGGTAGATGTAGAGGTAGCGTGCCGACCGCGATCACATCGACTTTGGAACCATTTCCCACGCGCATCATCACCTCATCCTTAGACAATCTTCGCTTAATCCATAGTCCCTGTTTCGAGTTGCAAATATTAGCAAAAGAACCAGTATCAAATACCCAGGTGCTACTGCAAGCATTAGTAAGGTACACATCAATAACATGTATATCACATATACCTTTGTTCACCTTGCCATCCTTCTTATCCGCCAAATACTTGGGGCAGTTCCGCTTCCAGTGACCAGTCTGCTTGCAGTAGAAACACTCATTTTCAGGCTTAGGTCCAGATTTGGGTTTCTTCTCCTGAGCATCAACTTGCTTACTGTTTTTTTTAAGTTCCCCTTCTTCTTCCCTTTGCCCTTTTTCTTGAAACTTGTCGTGGTTTTGTCACGGCAGATGTCCTACAGAAAGGACTTAGTCGTGGAGCCATCGCGACGGGTTAGCTTGAAGGGGTTAAAGCGGACACAAGGATGCAAGAGAGTTTATACTAGTTCGGCCCCTTCAAGGAAGGTAAAGGCCTATGTCTAGTTGTGATGGAATTGATGGGGTTTTGATAACTAGGGAGCAAACCAGCTTCACCTATGTCTCGAGTTGTTGTCTGTCCTCCCTGAACCGCCGCCAAGTCGCCCCCTTATATACACGGGTGACGCCCGCCGGTTCAGAGAGTCCCAACACCAGTTCATACTCATATCCGGGTTGGTCCCTCCTTGTTCCTAACTTACAGTACAAGTATATGCACAAACATCGATGTACAGCTATAGGTTGTAAACCGACTACGGGCCCTGGGCCTTTATCTGCCTCTTTAGGCTTAAACACCTTTGATCTGCTGATGAAGTTAATCCGGCCCAGGTAGGCCGGTTTATGCCCAGTAGTAATATCCCCAACATTAGGCCCCAAATTGATTTGAACAGGTTCATGTCAATCCTTAGCAAAAATCTTCGTCTTCAACATCTTCTTGTAGTTGTTGAACCGCCGTGACGTCATCTTCTCTGTTTGCTGTAAACCGGCGTGACATCATCTATCATAAAGAAAACATCCATGATATCCTCTTGTTTAATAGATTTGCAATGACCGAGGTGACCGCCCCACTTCCAAAATCTGCGGTCCCTTGATTCCCGCGCCTGACACATGTCCTTTGCCTTATAAGTAGGCCCGAAGGGTCATTTCTTTTCTTCCCTTCGTGCCCTTCTTCTTCGTCTTCCTCGCATCGCCAGTCTCAGAGCTCCGCCGTCGCTGTCGTCTTCTGCATCACCCTTGGCCGCTGCATCAACTTGAACGCACCAGAAAGCCGCGGTGACCTTCTGCGTCTTCCTCAGCTCTGGTAGGTCTTCTGTTCTTCTCAACATAGATCTGATCTAGGGCTTCGTGTTCTTGCGGTGTTCATCATTTGTTCATACTCATGTACTAGCTCCTGGATGCACATGTGAACCCTTGCTTTGTGTAGCGGTAACTTTCAGTATCCGCCGCTAGTTTCCTGCCCAAAACCATAGATCTCACATATACTTCTGCTCATTGATTCAATACTGTTCTGCTTTGATCTTCGACTATTTTTCTTATTTTCTGAACTTGCTTCAGATCCAACGCTGTAATAAGATCTTGTGAAACCTGTTTCTGCATACTTGATCATTCCGCAATCTCAATTGCTTCAATGTTTAGGTCAGACGGTTTAACCTTATAGAAAATTTTCCAAACCGGTATATGCCATTAGTCCCCTTGTTGAACCGCCAGATGTAGGTTGCTTCATGAAACTCCGGTTTAGATAGGGCTGCTTCCAGTTTAACATTGTACATACCAGTGCATTTTAATCAATGCATTTTTGTACCGGGATCTTTTACCTTGTAGATTCCATCATGGCCAAGCAAGTGTATGAGTGCAATTGGGTTCCTTCTCGCGACATAGAGGCTGAACTGGACGATTTAGTCCTGATTGGTGCTTTAGGCAGTAAGGATACAATCCATTGGAGGGCTCCTGGCAAAGAATGCCCTCCCACACCTCGAGAAGGAGAGGTTGTTGTTTTCGTAGATCACTTAGCCCGGGGCTTTAAGCCGCCCGGTTCTAAATTTTACCGGGATGTCTTAGCCAATTTCCAGCTCCATCCACAAGATACTAGCCCCAACTCAGTTATGAATATGTGTCACTTCCAAGTGCTCTGTGAAGTGTTCTTTCAAGAGGAGCCCATAGTGGAACTGTTTAGAGACCTATTCCATCTAAACCGTCGTACTGAATTTATTGACGGCTCCAATACGGAGTTGGGTGGTGTGGTGATTCAGAAAAGGAAAGAGGTCATATACCCTCACGCAAAACTGCATAGCCACCCCAAAGAATGGAACCAGACATGGTTCTACTGCAAAGACACCTCCCCTGCTGGTGAAAATCCCTTGCCTAGCTTTCGACCGGAGCGGCTCAGCAACACACACCCTTCTCCACAAAGATTGACTGCACAGGAGAGAAGTAAATATGCTCCTCAGCTATCAAAGCTCAGAGCTTTTATGGCCAACGGTTTAACAGGGGTTGACCTTGCTCGCTGTTGGATATCATGGAGCATACTGCCTCTTAGTCTGCGCTCCGGTTTGATGTGCCAGTATACTAACCGTGTTGATGACCCACTGCGACACTCAAGACTCCAGCTCTCTGGTGAAGAAATCAAAGAGGCTGTGCGTAAGATACTGAATGAACCGGAACACATCTGCGCCAGAACCGGCCTGCTTCCCTTCTATGCCACCAACAAACCGCCAGCTGTAAGACTTTGACTTTTCCCTTTACTGAATCTGTTATTGATATGTCTGGTCATTGTTTTTAATATCAGTGTCTGCATAATCAGGGCGATGATCCGTTTTGGAGCAAAAAACTGCCGCAGGAGAAGCCAGAAAAACCAGACAAACCGGAAAGAGCAACCCGGCAAAAGACTAAAGCCGTGAAGAAGACTGCCCATAGGAAAAGAACAACTGCCTCTTCTAATCCGGCTCCCGACAATGAGGTTGATAACCCAGACTTTGAGGTAGAGCTTGACTCACTTGGTTTATTTTTCATGCGTCTTATTGATGATGATATTTGTCAGGATGATGTCGAAGCCAGCCACGCGGATGTTGCCGAGGTAATTATTCTCCCTTCCGATTCAGAAACTTTGCTTTCACAAAAAATCCGTCAGGCAAACCGGAAAGTTAGATTTTCTCATCCTCTTGATTATTTGGATCCTAAACTTCTTATGAAGACCCAATAACACGAAGCTCGCCGCACCACCCGGCATAGCGGTTAGGTAGTTACCTCCACCGGTTTACCGAACAGTCCGGTTCGGAAACGCCATTCCGAGGTCTCTAATTTGCTTGTCAGTGCTTGTCCTAAAGCGAGCTGCTTTCGCTAACCTCTTACTCTGTCTGACTCCAATTATCAGGTTACTTCCCACTCATCTTCTGGCGAGTCATTGGCTACTCAGCTCCCACCGCTCAAAACGGTGTTTGGGTAAGCTATACTTATTGTGATGTTTGCAGTACATTGCCTTAGAACATATTCTGTATTTGATTTTGTTATCCTTCTCAGGGCCAAACCTAGGCCAAGCAAGAAGTCCCACCTGGACAAAGCGGCCGAAGAGGATGTCGTTCTTGAAGCAGACAAGACACCCAATGCTGAAACGGCTATTCCTGAGGATATTCCCAACGATCCACCGCAGCAAGGTGATGATCTTATTGCAGAAGAGAGACCTACTGACACCTTAGGTCCTACCCATCAGCCTACAGGTTCCATCCGGATTGAAAGCTCCACCGGTCCAGCAAAGCCTACTAACAAGCCAACAGCTCCAATGCAAACCGGCGGTACCAAAGATGATGAGGTTGTCATTACTGGTACTGGCCATACTGAGCCAAACAATCCTGTCGCTTTATCCAAACATTCTGCCAAGGAAGAACTTGCTTCCTTTGGTAAAGGCAAGTGGAACGCTGATCTGATGACTTACGCTGCTCGGAACGCCCAAGATATCCATTCCGGCTATCTGAACCGGCTGTATACCAGCCGTGACTATGAAGCCGGTCTGGTCAACATGATGAAAGACAAATATGAGGTAATTTCCATATGCTCCTTCCTGCTTGTATGCTTCCATTCCTGACTCTCCTAGTCCCCAAGGGCCAGTTTGGAATATTCTTTCAAACCGGGACTTAAATAATATAAATCTTGTTGCTTTGAAATTTGCTGATGTATCCCCCAAGGGTCGGTTCAACTTTAGCGTAGTTAAACCGGTACTTTAAGTAATTGAAACTGTCGTTTCAGAATATATATGATCAAGTAGCCATTAGCCCCCAAGTGCCAAGTTGAATACTTGTATTGATCTTGGGACTTTGTAAACAATCGAAAGATGAAAGGGGTAAACCGGAGGCCGCTTTAGATCAAATATGCATTAGCCCCCAAGTACTAAGCGCATAACTTGTTATGTGGTTGGTACTTGAATCCTTCTACCAATTTGTTGAAGCATATATCTGTATGCATGCAGGTGGAGCTGAAGACGAAAGAGAACCAAGTCATCGATTTTCAAGAAGCCCTGAAAACCCAACAAGCTGAAACCTCCAAAGCAAAAGAGGAATTGGCCAGTGCTTTAAGCGCCATGGAACAACTTAAGGAGAACTTCTAGAAGAAACGGGCGGAATGGGCCACTAAGAAATCCACTTTGATCAAACGAGCAGAGGATGCTGAGGCTGCACTAAAACCAGTGGCAGATGAACTAACCATCATAAAGCGGCACGTGCATGCCATGACTGCTGCTATCTTTGGTAAGCCAGTTTTCCTACTGAATTGGCTCTGCCTTCTGACAAAGTCGCCGGTTTATTAACCCTTTATGGTATTTCAGGGACACGCATTGGTCACTTGGGGTCAGATATACGGAAGAAGCTAAAAGCCGCCTATACATTGGTTGAACAATTGTATACTGGTGCCCAGTGGATCATCTGTACCGCCTCTCATAACAAACCGGCGCCTACTTTGATTCAAGATACTCT
Source organism: Triticum aestivum (assembly GCF_018294505.1). Classification (NCBI taxonomy): domain Eukaryota; kingdom Viridiplantae; phylum Streptophyta; class Magnoliopsida; order Poales; family Poaceae; genus Triticum; species Triticum aestivum. The sequence goes on along the minus strand of NC_057797.1, from coordinate 607,859,337 downwards.
GATGAAACTGTCGGTGCTTCTTGCCCGGATTGAAGAGCTAAAGAAATTTGCTGCTTGAACCGGCGCAATCAATGCTTTAATCCGGGCAAAAGCCTCGGTGCCGGATTTTGATCCGGTTGAAGCGGCTCAGGGCTATCCCAGCTTGAAGGAAGACGGATCAGAATTCGGTGAAGCGGATCTGCGAGCGATAAACCGGGAGGTGCGTCCACTAGCTTGTTAGTTGGCTGAGGAAGCAGACTTGTCTCGTTATCAAGCGCAATATGACAGTCAGAACAAGCGAATAGCTGCGCCAATCCATGAATCGGAAAATCTGATTCCTCCAATCCGTAAGCATACTTACGCTCCCGATATTGACCCGTCCTTGCTGATCCACAATGAAGTTGTTTTTCAAGCATTAATGGGAATCGACTAGACGACTGTGGATTTCCAGCCACCGGGTAGGGATACGGAGGCTGAAGCGGCGCAGGACGACCCACAACCATCAGGCCAGGCTGATGACCAAGCTTGAACCGGACGCCAGTTTAAAACTGCCTCTTCTTCACGAAAAACAATTATATTATTATGGGCACCATGTTGCCTTGTAATAGGCTAGCTGATACCTTTGATGTTGATATGCCTTCGTGCATAATTTGTTCTTCCTGTGGCAATGAACTTTCCAAAACACTTTCTGAAATGAAAAATTCGTCAAGTGCCACCGCGGTTGTACCGTCAGGCGGAATATGATGTCTGCATATATGAAAACAAAATTTTAAGTATGACTAAATTTTGAGATACATGATACCTGCCGTCATTGAGCGTGAAGTTGGCTTGGCCAATCTTGAAGTGGAGTTTTGCAAACCCATACTGTTGGAGGAGATAACAGCTCCTGTATATATATATATATATATATATATATATATATATATATATATATATATATATATATATATATGACGCTGGTTTACCATGTAAACCGTGCCTAGTTATAATAAACACCGTGTTACTCCATAAGAGGATGTTAACAACACGGATCAACCCGGTCAAATAGCTTCCGGATTGACGTGAACTGTGTTCCGTCAATTGAAAAAAAATTGTCGGTTTAAGAAACACAATGGAAAGCAAAAAAAACCCTTCAAAGAAAAGTGTGAAGCAAAAGAAAAGTTTTATTTAAGCTGATCAAATGGCGTAACCATGGCTAAACACGACTAAGTTCCTGTTAGGTGTAACTATGGTTCTAATCAGCCAGGTCCCCAGATGAAACCGTGGCATTTATGTCGACCAAATGGCGTGGTCATGGTTCGGGTTCGACCAAGCCCCCAAGTGATTCTGTGGCCTTAGGCCGACCAAGAGGCATGACTGGTTTAGACATGACCAAGTCCCCAAGTGATCTGGTGGCTTTTGCCTATCAAGAGGCATGGTATTGGTTCGGACATGACCAATCCTCCAAGTGATATAACACAATGCTTTTAGCAAAGCGAACTCAAGGGGTAAACCGGAGGCCGCTTTAGAGCAACTCCGTGTAACCTCACATGATGTAAAAGAACAGATACCCCGCTTTAGCTGAGGTTCCGGTTTATTATATTTAATCATAATATATACATTGTCGTAATATGTACATAAGTATAGCCAATGGCTCAGGTGTAGTAAGGCCAAAGATGAGCTATATTCCACGGCCTGTTAGTCTCCTCCTCTGATGTACGTGAGTCCTTATGCTCCCGAATATCGATCAGATAGTACGACCCGTTGTGCAGATTCTTGCTGACCACGAAAGGCCCCTCCCAAGGTGGGGATAGCTTATGCATGTTAGTCTGATCTTGGATGAGCCGAAGCACCAAATCTCCTTCCTGAAAGGTTCTGGTTCTGACCCGGCGACTATGATAATGACGAAGATCCTGCTGGTAAATCGCCGATCGGGCGGCTGCGATGTCACGCTCTTCATCCAACCGGTCCAAAGCATCTTGCCGTGTTGTCTTGTTGTCCGCTTCAATATAAGCTGTGACAGGAGGTGAATCATGCCAGATATCACTGGGGAGAACCGCCTCCGCTCCATAAACCATGAAGAACGGTGTGTATCATGTTGATCTGTTGGGGGTTGTATTGATACTCCATAGCACAGATGGTAATTCTTCTACCCAACAACCCGGCGTTCTCTGCAAAGGAACCATGAGCCAGGGCTTGATGCCTCTCAAGATCTCTTGATTAGCTCTTTCTGCTTGACCATTGGACTGTGGATGTGCCACTGATGAAACGTCGAGCCGGATGTGCTCTCGTTCGTAGAACTCCTTCATAGCACCTTTGGATAAATTGGTACCATTATCTGTGATAATACTGTGCAGAAAGCCAAACCGGAAAATCACCTTTTTGATGAACTGAACCGCCGTGGCTGCATCACACTTGCTAACAGGTTCTGCCTCCACCCACTTTGTAAACTTGTCAACTGCCACCAGGAGGTGGGTCTTCTTATCTTTGGACCTTTTGAAAGGCCCAACCATATCCAGCCCCCAAGTCGCAAACGGCCAAGTAATCAGAATCATTCTCAATTCTTGAGCCGGTACATGAGCGCGCCTTGAAAACCTTTGGCAACCATCACACCGTCTGACCAGATCCTCCGCATCAGCATGAGCAGTTAACCAATAAAAACCATGGCGAAACGCTTTAGCCACCAGAGACTTTGAACCGGCATGGTGACCACAATCTCCTTCGTGGATCTCACGCAAGATTTCACGGCCTTCTTCAGGAGACACACAGCATTGGAAAGCCCCTGATATACTGCAATGATGCAACTTGCCGTTGATGATAGCCATGGACTTGGATCGCCGGATTATCTGCCTTGCTAGAATTTCATCCTCTGGCAACTCACCCCGGTTCTTGTACGCCAGGTAAGGAAGCGTCCAATCCGGAATAACATGAAGAGCCGCCACCAATCGAGCCTCCGGATCAGGAATAGCCAAGTCCTCTTCACCAGCGATCTTGACCGACGGGTTGTGCAGCACATCCAGAAAAACATTGGGTGGGACCGGTTTGCGCTGAGAGCCCAGCCGGCTTAAAGCGTCTGCCGCTTCATTTTTCCACCGGTCCACGTGATCCACCTGATAGCCTTTGAAATAACCTGCGATAGTATCCACCTCACGATGATATGCTGCCATGAGTGGGTCCTTGGAGTCCCAAGTGTCAGACACTTGCTGGGCCACAAGGTCCGAGTCACCTAAGCACTTAACTCGACTTAGATTCATCTCCTTAGCCATCCGGAGACCATGGAGCAAGGCTTCATACTCAGCTGCATTGTTAGTACAAGGGAACATTAAACAGAGAACATAACAAAACTTATCACCTCATGGGGAAGTTAATACGACTCCAGCCCCCGAGCCTTTCAACTGCCTGGATCCGTGAAAATGGATGGTCCAATACGTATGATCCGGCTTTTCTTCAGGTGCTTGCATTTCCGTCCAATCATTGATGAAATCAACAAGTGCTTGAGACTTAACCGCTGTTCGAGGCACATACTTCAAACCGTACGGCCCAGCTCTATGGCCCACTTTGCAATCTGGCCAGTTGCTTCCCGGTTCTGGATGATATCTCCCAAAGGAGCAGAACTGACCACTGTAATTGAGTGCCCTTGGAAATATTGTTTAAGCTTCCGGCTTGCCATAAAGACTCCATATACCAGCTTCTGCCAATGCGGATACCTTTGCTTGGACTCAATGAGCACCTCGCTGATGTAATAAACCGGATGTTGAACCGGATGCTCCTTACCTGCCTCCTTTCGCTCTACCACAATAGCTACACTGACCGCCCGAACATTAGCAGCAACATATAGCAGTAACGGCTCCTTGTCAACGGGAGCGGCGAGCACAGGCGGATTGGCCAATTGTCGCTTTAAGTCCTCAAACGCTTCATCAGCAGCAGAACTCCAGACAAACTGATCCGTCTTTTTCAACATCTGATACAAAGGGATTGCCTTCTCACCCAGGCGACTGATAAACCGGCTTAGCGCAGCAATCCTGCCTGCCAGGCGTTGAACATCGTTGATACACTTCGGTTTAGCCAAGGAGGTGATAGCTGTGATCTTCTCCGGATTAGCCTCAATTCCCCTGTTGGACACTAGAAAACCCAATAGCTTGCCTGCCGATACACCAAAAACACACTTGTCCGGATTAAGCATCATCTTGTATGTTCTCAGATTATCAAAGGTTTCTTTCAAATCATCAATCAGAGTCTCCTTCTCCTTGGATTTAACCACGATATCATCCACGTAAGCATGTACATTACGGCCAATCTGCTTGTGAAGACAATTTTGTACACACCGTTGGTAAGTTGCCTGGGCACTCTTGAGCCCGAAGGGCATAGACACATAGCAGAAGGCTCCAAAGGGAGTTATAAATGTTGTCTTCTCCTGGTCCTTAACTTCCATTTTGATCTGATGATAGCCAGAATACGCATCCAGAAAACATAGACGCTCACAACCCGCCGTAGCATCAATAATTTGATCAATATGGGGGAGGGCAAAAGGATTTGCTGGACAAGCCTTATTAAGATCTGTGTAATCCACACACATGCGCCAGGTGCCGTTTTTCTTGAGGACCAGCACCGGATTGGCAAGCCACTCAGGGTGAAAAACTTCAATAATAAAGCCAGCTGCTAAGAGCCTGGCTACCTCTTCTCCAATCGCCTTGCGCCTTTCTTCGTTAAACCGGCGGAGGAACTGTTTCACCGGTTTGTATTTAGGATCCACATTAAGTGTGTGCTCAGCGAGTTGCCTCGGTACACCTGGCATGTCAGAAGGTTTCCATGCAAAAATGTCCCGATTCTCATGGATGAACTCGATGAGCGCGCCTTCCTATTTCGGATCCAAGTTGGCACTGATGCTGAACTGCTTGGACGAATCGCCAGGTACGAAATCAACAAGCTTAGTCTCTGCTGCCGATTTGAACTTCAGGGCCGGATCATGCTCCGTAGTTGGCTTCTTCAACGGAGTCATGTCCACTGGATCAACATTGTCTTTATAGTACTTCAACTCCTCGGTGGCACAAACTGACTCTGCATAAGCCGCATCTCCTTCCTCACATTCCAAAGCAATTTTGCGGCTTCCATGAACCGTTATTGTCCCCTTGTGACCCGGCATCTTGAGCTGCAAATATACATAACAGGGCCGAGCCATAAACTTGGCGTATGCCGGTCGCCCAAACAGGGCATGATATGGACTTTGGATTTTCACCACCTCAAACGTCAATGTCTCCGACCTGGAATCATGATCATCCCCAAAGGCCACTTCCAGAGCTATCTTACCAATGGGATATGCTGATCTTCCAGGCACTACACCATGGAATACTGTATTAGACGGTTTGAGATTCTTATCTGTTAGCCCCATATGTCGGAAGGTCTCATAGTACAGGATGTTAATACTGCTCCCTCCATCCATGAGCACCTTGGTAAACTTATAACCTCCCACCTGAGGCGCCACCACCAGAGCCAACTGACCCGGATTATCGACCTGGGGTGGGTGATCTTCTCTGCTCCATATGATCGGCTGTTCAGACCAACGTAGATAACGGGGTATGGCCGGTTCAACAGAGTTGACTGCCCGCCTCTGAACCTTCCGGTCTCGCTTGTCTAAGCTAGTGGTAAAGACATGGTACTGTCCACCACTCAACTGCTTTGGGTTGCTCTGGTAACCCAACTACTAATGCTGCTGTTGGTTGTAACCACCCTGGTTGTTCTGATTATTTTGACCATTATTTCCGCCCGGATTACCATTAAACCCTGAACCAGAACTTCCTCCACCATAACCCGGCCCGGACCCTGAGCCATCACCAGATTCGCGACCATACCGTAAATTATTAGAATTCTTGAACTCCTGCATAATAAAGCAATCCTTCCAAAGGTGGTTTGCTGGTTCCTCCTTCGTCCCATGTTTTGGACAGGCCTGGCTTAGCAGATAGTTTAGGCGGTTTGGGTTTGGGTTGGGCGCCCCACTATGATTTCTTGGCCTACCCTTGCGTCGCTGGCCATTGTTCTGTGCGTTGGTATTAGCCACAAAGTCCATGTTACCGTCCGCTTTACGCTTGCCTCCTCCGCCATTGCCTACCCAATGATGATGCTGACCTTTGGAGCTGTTGTTCTTCTTTCCCTTCCCTGTCTTGTCATCATCAGATTCGGGATCCTTGGTACTATCAGAATCAGCATATTTCACCAAAGCGGCCATGTGAGTCCCCATGTCGGTGCAATGGCACTTCATCCATCCCAACTTCAGCTTCAGGGGTCCAAACCGGCAGTTGCCCTCTAGGGTTAATACTGCGGTGTCAGCGTTGATGCGGTCTGAGGAGTGCAACACTTGTGAAACCCAGCAGACCCAATGAGTCGTTGATTCTCCTTCCTCCTGGACGCATGCAGCTAAGTCCACTATCGACATAGGCTGTTTGCAGGTATCTTTGAAATTGCTGATAAACCGGGCCCGTAATTGGGCCCATGAACTGATAGAATTAGCCGGTAAGCTTTTTAACCAAGTACGGGCCGTTCCTTCGAGCATCATGGTGAAGTATTTTGCACACGCCGCGTCATCCACATCGAGCATCTCCATGGCCATCTCATAGCTCTCCACCCATGTCTCTGGAGGTTGATCCACCGTGTAATTTGGTACCTTGCACGGGCCATTGAAATCCTTGGGCAGGCGCACGTTACGTAAAGCGGGGATAAGGAAAGGCACCCCCAAAGAACTGGAAGTAACACCAGGTTCAGTCAAGGTGGTTGGATGAACCGGCGTGAGCTGCCGAGCCTGATGTTGTGCGGCTAACTCGGCCTCCCTGCACGCGCGGGCCCGGTCCACCACTCCCTGAGTGTCATCAGCACCACCCGCTGGGTTGTTGTCCCGGGGTGCCCCACGTCGTTCATTACTCGACACTGCCGGTTCATCCATATGTCTGTTATAGCTCCGGCTTGTACGAGGGGTCGAGTGGATCCGGTCGCGGCTGTACGAGTATGCTTCCTGTTGGGCCAAAGCGGTCCTCAGAAGTTCCTTGACCCGTCGTGTCTCTACTGCCTGCAGTGAGTCACCTTCAATTGGAATGGCCTCCAGCCGTGCAGCAGCGACAACAAGATTGTCCATTGGGTTGGAGTAGTGACCCGGGGGTGTTAAAGCAGCCTAAGGTACAACGGTGTTTTGACGAGGCGGGTCGATCTGACGAGGCTGAACCGGTGCACCGGTCCTAGGGGCTTCTGCCCGGTTCCCCTCCAGTGGATTGCCGGCTCTTGGCCCTGGAGTGTTGAAAAGGTCTTTGGCCTCGAAAACCGGAGGTAAGCGGGATCGGTGCTTCCTCCTCATGACTTCATGTGATGCGCTCTGGTCTAACATAAGCCTGTAGGCCTGTGCGTCTAAAGCAGCCCGCTCTGCGGCCATCCTGGTGTCCTCAGCCGCCAGATCCGCTTTGGCCTGGGTGATCTGTTCCTTTACCCTTGCAATCTCCATATTGTGAGCGTCCTGATCTGGCGGATTAACTTCCGCCATAAGCACAGCCAACGCATCAAATAGCTCTGATAGAACCTGAGCCGGCGGGCGCACAGGGCCTCCTACCCCGGCGGCCGTCGCTGCTGCTGAACCGAAAATCGTTGCCGCAGCTGTCGAAGAATGAAGCGCTGCTTGTGTTCCGGCCATGAATATTCAAACCCGGTTGGGCAGATCAGAGGGGTCCGGAATACTGTCGCCATCGGAACAGCTCCCAATCCGGCCATCTTGTAGATGATAAAGAGATTCGGTTTCTCCGGTCGAAGATTCGTCACCGGAACAAATGACAGTCGCCGCGCGAAATCCCGATCCGTCCTCATGACTTCCTCCATGGATGACTCCCACGAAGGCACGCTTCATGGCCAGTTTAACCCGGGCAGATTGCGCACGCTGAGCCGTCTTGACGAGGTCGGTGCAGATGTCCGGCTCAGGGCCCGGTTCACCGATCTTACCAATGAAAACATGAATGCTACCAAAGGGGACCCGGTACCCGTACTCAACTGAGCCGGCCTCGGGGCCCCAGCCTGCGTCGTCGATGTAGAGCCTGCCGCGACGACTCTTAGTCATCCGGCCAACAGCATAGCCCTCGAGTCCTTCAAAGCGGCCCTCCAAGAACCGGAAACCATCGTGCGATAGCCCCACGGTGGGCGCCAACTATCGTGGTTTTGTCACGGCACATGTCCTAGAGAAAGGACTTAGTCGTGGAGCCATCGCGACGGGTTAGCTTGAAGGGGTTAAAGCGGACACAAGGACGCAAGAGAGTTTATACTAGTTCAGCCCCTTCAAGGAAGGTAAAGGCCTACGTCTAGTTGTGATGGAATTGATGGGGTTTCGATAACTAGGGAGCAAACAAGCTTCGCCTATGTCTCGAGTTGTTATCTGTCCTCCCTGAACCGCAGCCAGGTCGCCCCTTATATACACGGGTGACGCCCGCCGGTTCAGAGAGTCCCAACACCGGTTCATACTCGTATCCGGGTTGGTCCCTCCTTGTTCCTAACTTACAGTACAAGTGTATGCACAAACGTCGATGTACGGCTACAGGTTGTAAACCGACTATGGGCCCTGGGCCTTTATCTGCCTCTTTAGGCTTAAACACCTTTGATCTGCTGATGAAGTTAATCCGGCCCAGGTAGGCCGGTTTATGCCCAGTACTAATATCCCCAACAAAACTAGTTGTCTTGTTGACCATCAACACTTGATGCTCCTTCTTTGATTTCTACCTCCGCAGCTTTCAGCATTGTGAAGAGCTCGGTAATTGTCTTATTCATCCCTTGCATATTATAGTTCATCACGAAGCTCTTGTAGCTAGGTGGAAGTGATTGGAGAATTCTGTCAATGACGCAATCATCTGGAAGATTAACTCCCAATTGAATCAAGTGATTATTATACCCAGACATTTTGAGTATATGCGCACTGACAGAACTGTTCTCCTCCATCTTGCAGCTATAGAACTTATTGGAGACTTCATATCTCTCAATCCGGGCATTTGCTTGAAATATTAACTTCAACTCCTGGAACATCTCATATGCTCCATGACATTCAAAACGTTGTTGAAGTCCCGATTCTAAGCCGTAAAGCATGGCACACTGAACTATCGAGTAGTCATCAGCTTTGCTTTGCCAGACGTTCATAACATCTGGTGTTGCTCCAGCAGCAGGCCTGGCACCCAGCGGTGCTTCCAGGACGTAATTCTTCTGTGCAGCAATGAGGATAATCCTCAAGTTACGGACCCAGTCCGTGTAATCGCTACCATCATCTTTCAACTTTGCTTTCGCAAGGAACGCATTAAAATTCAACGGAACAACAACACGGGCCATCTATCTACAATTAAACATAAACAAGCAAGATACTATCAGGTACTAAGTTCATGATAAATTTAAGTTCAATTAATCATATTACTAAAGAACTCCCACTTAGATAGACATCCCTCTAATCCTCTAAGTGATCACGTGATCCAAATCAACTAAACCATGTCCGATCATCTCGTGAGATGGAGTAGTTTCATTGGTGAACATCACTATGTTGATCATATCTACTATATGATTCACGCTCGACCTTTCGGTCTCCGTGTTCTGAGCCATATCTGTATATGCTTGGCTCGTCAAGTATAACCTGAGTATTCCGCGTGTGCAACTGTTTTGCACCCGTTGTATTTAAACGTAGAGCCTATCACACCCGATCATCACGTGGTGTCTCGGCACGAAGAACTTTCGCAACGGTGCATACTCAGGGAGAACACTTCTTGATAATTAGTGAGAGATCATCTTAAAATGTTACCGTCAATCAAAGCAATATAAGATGCATAATAGATAAACATCACACGCAATCAATATAAGTGATATGATATGGCCATCATTATCTTGTGCTTGTGATCTCCATCTTCGAAGCACCGTCATGATCACCATCGTCACCGGCGCGACACCTTGATCATCATCGTAGCATCGTTGTCGTCTCGCCAATCTTATGCTTCCACGACTATCGCTACCGCTTAGTGATAAAGTAAAGCATTACAGCGCAATTGCATTGCATACAATAAAGCAACAACCATATGGCTCCTGCCAGTTGTCGATAACTTGGTTACAAAACATGATCATCTCATACAATAAAATTTAGCATCATGTCTTGACCATATCACATCACAACATGCCCTGCAAAAACAAGTTAGACGTCTTCTACTTTGTTGTTGCAAGTTTTACGTGGCTGCTACGGGCTTAAGCAAGAATCAATCTTACCTACGCATCAAAACCAAAATGATAGTTTGTCAAGTTGGTGCTGTTTTAACCTTCGCAAGGACCGGTCGTAGACACACTCGGTTCAACTAAAGTTGGAGAAACTGACACCCGCCAGCCACCTGTGTGCAAAGCACATTGGTAGAACCAGTCTCGCGTAAGCGCACGTGTAATGTCAGTCCGGGCCGCTTCATCCAACAATACCGCCGAACCAAAGTATGACATGCTGGTAAGCAGTATGACTTATATCGCCCACAACTCACTTGTGTTCTACTCGTGCATATAACATCAACACATAAAACCTAGGCTCGGATACCACTGTTGGGGAACGTAGTAATTTCAAAAAAATTCCTACGCACACGCAAGATCATGGTGATGCATAGCAACGAGAGGGGAGAGTGTAATCTATGTACCCTCATAGACCGACAGCGGAAGCGTTATGACAACGCGGTTGATGTAGTCGTACGTCTTCACGGCCCGACCGATCAAGCACCGAAACTACGTCACCTTCGAGTTTTAGCACACGTTCAGCTCGATGACGATCCCCGGACTCCGATCCAGCAAAGTGTCGGGGAAGAGTTCCGTCAGCACAACGACGTGGTGACGATCTTGATGTTCTACCGTCGCAGGGCTTCGCCTAAGCACCACTACAATATTATCGAGGAGTATGGTGGAAGGGGGCACCGCACACGGCTAAGAAAATGATCACGCGGATCAACTTCTGTGTCTAGAGGTGCCCCCTGCCTCCGTATATAAAGGAGCAAAGGGGGGTGCGGCCGGCCCTAGGAGGAGGCGCGCCGGAGGAGTCCTACTCCTACCGGGAGTAGGACTCCCCCTTTTCCCTAGTTGGATTAGGACTTGGGGGGAAGGAGGAGAGGGAAGAAAGGAAAGGGGGGGCGCCGCCCCCTCCTTGTCCAATTCGGACTTGGGGGGAGGGGCGCGCGGCAGCCCCTAGGCCTCCTCTCCTCTTCCTCCACTAGGCCCATTAAGGCCCATTAGGTTACCGGGGGGTTCCGGTAACCTCCCGGTACTCCGGTAAAATGCCGATTTCACCCGGAACACTTCCGATGTCCAAACATAGGTTTCCAATATATCAATATTTATGTCTCGACCATTTCGAGACTCCTCGTCATGTCCGTGTTCAAATTCGGGACTCCGAACAAACTTCGGTACATCAAAATATATAAACTCATAATGACAGTGTCATCGTAACGTTAAGCGTGCAGACCCTATGGATTCGAGAACAATGTAGACATGACCGAGACATGTCTCCGGTCAATAACCAATAGCGGAACCTGGATGCTCATATTGGCTCCCACATATTCTATGAAGATCTTTTATCGGTCAGACCGCATAATAACATACTTTGTTCCCTTTGTCATCGGTATGTTACTTGCCCGAGATTTGATCGTCGGTATCTCAATACCTAGTTCAATCTCGTTACCGGCAAGTCTCTTTACTCGTTTCGTAATACATCATCTTGCAACTAACTCATTAGTTGTAATGCTTGCAAGGATTATGTGATGTGTATTACCGAGAGGGCCTAGAGATACCTCTCCGACAATCGGAGTGACAAATCCTAATCTCGAAATACGCCAACCCAACATGTACCTTTGGAGACACCTGTAGAGCTCCTTTATAATCACCCAGTTACGTTGTGACGTTTGGTAACACACAAAGTGTTCCTCCGGCAAACGGGAGTTGCATAATCTCATAGTCATAGGAACATGTATAAGTCATGAAGAAAGCAATAGCAACATACTAAACGATCGGGTGCTAAGCTAATGGAATGGGTCATGTCAATCACATCATTCTCCTAATGATGTGATCCCGTTAATCAAATGACAACACATGTCTATGGTTACGAAATATAACCATCTTCGATTAACGAGCTAGTCAAGTAGAGGCATACTAGTGACGTTTAGTTTGTCTATGTATTCACACAAATATTATGTTTCCGGATAATACAATTCGAGCATGAATAATAAACATTTATCATGATATAAGGAAATAAATAATAACTTTATTATTGCCTCTAGGGCATATTTCCTTCAAATCCAGGCGTGTGTGGGAATGTGGAACAACCTCCGATGTGTTGCATGATAGCCACGTGTCCTTCAGATGTGAATCGCCAGGGGCACCTGTGTAATAACACTGTGCCGTCCCTATCCCTATAAATACACGCCTCACCACAGTCATTATCCCTTCTTCCACTCTCGCACAAACCCTAGCGCCACCGCTAGCCCTCGACAACGCCGGCGACGAAGCGCTTAGCTGCCGCAACCTCACCATCACCGTCTTCACGCCGGCCGCGGACATCATCTTCTCCGTCGTCGTCGTAGGTGTCCTCCGTCGCCAAGTTAGGGCACGGATGATCGAACTGCTCGGCCTCCTTGCCCACTCCGTCTAGCAGTTCTTCGCGTGGTAAATAAAACCTCCTTTTTACGGCCCCTTTGATCATATAGATTCATCACTTTCTACCACAAGAAGTTTCTGTTCACACAAGTTGGATCTATTTCATACTTCATCTCATAATATGCCTAGTATGTTCACTTATGCTTCACAAAGTAGTTAGATTCCTCACTGTACTTATTTGAGAATTCGTACAAATCTGGAACCAACTCTTTGTCTATGAGTGAATGTCTTCGCACTATGAGGTCAATGTCTTCTAAACTGATTTATCTTCAAAATCTTCTGAGAATGCATATGACCTCTTCTCCTTCCCTTGCACCTTAATGCTGTCACAGGTACATGTCCGTGGGAGAATCCCTTGGTTCTCATAGTCTGCATTCATTTGTAGAATTCTTACAGCATCATATAAATTCTCCTGAAGCCAATTCTTGTCTGACCAGTAGACGGAAGACTTTGACAGTTTTGAAGCCTTTCAGTTTAAACTTCATGGCATCAAAAAAATCTGCAAGGAAGGGAGGCAGACAGCGCCGTGGAAACACTGCTAAGGACCTGCCACCAGATCTCTAAGAGCTATAGAAGTCAGATCCAGAAGAAACCTATGGAGAACACAAGAACCGAATCCAATGGATTCGAAGACATTGGGCAGAGGAATGGTTCAAGTACAGATTCGTCACCGACGAATATGCTGAGAAGAGTGCCATCAAGGGCCCATGGGGAGATATCATATACAAAGGTCTTTAGCCCAAATCACAGTCTGAAGCTATTGCTCAAGGCTTTTACCCCTGCATGCTTCGTGGACCTCAGCCTGCTAATGCCTACCCATCCTCTCTGTTATGGTGTCGCGAAGACAATCTCTTCAAGCGCAACTATCAGTTTGCACAGAACTCTGCCAAGGAAAACAAGAAGTCATTGGGATTAGACTTCAACCCAGGCCCCTCTGCGCCACGTGCTGATGGCACACGAGAAGCTGAACCCAATATGGTTGGGCCCTTCTACAACCTAGAAGGTCTCATCACTCATATTATGGTTCAAGGGGCAGTCGTGGATCAACCTGCAGACGATGTTGAATCTGACGAAGCACCTGCACCACCGAAGCCAAAGAAGTTGAAGAAGCCTAAAGCTTCAAAGCCTGCCCCAGCACCAAAGGTCTCACGGGCGAAGCCTCTGGCCACTGCACCTCCTGAACACAGTGTGCAGTCTGAAGATTTGTCACGCATCTCCAAGCCCTCCAAAGTGAAGATGCCCTTGCAACCCACCAGCCAAGCACTGACCGCTGCTGCCATTCTGCGCAATGACGCCATTGATCTGTCCAGCGATGATGCTCTTGAGCAGTTGATCAAGAGCAAGCAAGAGGCAGAAATCTTCAATGACCTCCCTCTCTTTGATGTTGAAATCATCAACACCTTCATTGATGAGTGGTTTGACAGCCCAAATGTCAGCTTTGATGATCTTCAGCTTCCGATTGGCCTGAGCGTCGCCTTCCACGGAGCCATTGCTGCTGAGCTGGCTCTAGCTCAAAAGATTGTTGAACTGAAGCATAAGATTGATTATGAAAAAGCTCAGTTCAAGAAGCACATGGCCAAGCTCAATGTTGAAGACATTCAAAACTTTCAGACCATGATGCATGAGCTTAAGGAAGCATTCCGAACCAAACGCGAAGAAGCCAAAGGTTCTCGTGAGCGCATGAAGGATCTTGCTGCTAAATGTGTCCAAGGATACAATGAGGCTGAAAAGCACAAGGCCTTGGGGCGACCAGGAATCGACCCCAGAATGGCGGCCAAGAAGAAGAAGAAGCCAGCTGTGGCAGAACCCGAAGCACCAAGGAAGGAAGTACATCCAATTGTCTTCCCAGCCCATATGACAGGCTCGAAGCCTAAGATCCCCACAGTGGCTTCAGAACTGAAGAAAACAAGGGCTGCTGAAACTGAAGCCAGAAAGCGAAAAACCAAGGGCACTACTGATGATGCTCCTCCAACCAAGAAACGCAAAACCAAGAAGAGAGATCGGGCTGCTCCCACAGAGCCCCTTAATGTCGAGCCAATCTCAGTGGCTCTTCCTGCATCTGAACATCGTGAGCGCCAGTTGATAGTTCATGAGCCTGCTTCCACAGAGGTTCCTGAAGCTGAAGAAAATCCAGAAGTTAATCCAGCTATTGACCCCACCGCAGCTGAAGACATTGGTCCTCACGATAATGTTGAAGATGATGAAGTCCTTCCTCAGATCGAGCACCAATTGGTATCTTCGCCTGTGCTCACGCACAGCGAACTCATCAGCATTGGTCGTCCTCTGACGCCAACTGCTCAGGATGCATCGTGGGCTGATCACCCATAGAGACAAGACACTCCAAGCTCTCCCCAACCGCAAGCTACCCCACCAGTGCAAGATGACGATGACTTCGAGGCCCAGCACACTCCATCTCCACAAGCGTCGCCCGCATTACGCAGGCTTCGTAAAGGACCAAGACCCCAAATCACTCCCACAATGCACGTGTCTAAGTCTGAAGCCAACATGGTTGAAGAAATTCCGGCTGCATCAGCCGATGAAGAAGAAGCCCCAAGAGTTGAAAGAGTTGCCACACCCATGTCCCACCAAGACGTTGTTCTCGAGGAGAACGTGTCCGACCCTCCAGCTTCTGAAGTGGAGGTTAACAACCCTGAAGCGACCACCAACATCACCGCTGACGCCAATGACGTCGTCATGGCTGAAGCCAATGCGACGCCTGAAGCCAAAGAGGCGCCTGCAGCTACCGCGGTGCCAGAAGTCAATGCAGCACCAGAAGTCAATGCTGAAGCACCTGAGGTCCAAGCACCTGAAGCAACTGTGGCCCCTGAAGCCCATGAAGACAATGCCAATGCTCCTATTCCCCCTCCAAGACCTCATACAATTGAGCTTGCATTTAATCGTGGTCAGACTGTTATGGTCCGATGGCCCATTCTGACTCCTCCGCCTGCTGCAGGTCCACAATTTGAGTATCACGTCAAGCACAGACCTCAAGTCCAAAAGCCCAACCAAGACTTCCCCGATTCCCAGGCACGGCCACTTCACCTGGGGTCTTCAATGTGAATGGCTTCGTGGCACATAATACCTTCTTCAACAGCTCCAAGAACCCTTATACAAGACCGCGCATTTCCTCAGATCAGTTCTGGAGCTATCAGCAGAGCAGCTACTATTCCTGTGTCCTATACAATCAAGGGCGCATATTTCCACATATGCGCCTCGACTCTAAAGCTATAGCTGGACTGCCCTGCCTTGAAGAAGCATTGGATTGTTTCAGAGATGCTGGTATGTTGCAATTTGTCACAGATAAGGAGCACTGGAATGAAGAGCTTCTGCTACAGTTCTATGCAACTCTCCACATTCGAGGCTACAACAGGGATCCAAAGACTTGGGTCCTCGAGTGGATGACAGGCAATGTCCATCATGAAGCTAACGCTCTTGATATCATTGAGCTCACAGGCCTGCCCACTCCTGGTGAATACTATGAACCAGGTTGTCAACAACACCAAAATGCCCTGGAAATCATCTTTCAGAAGCCAGAACCCAACATGAGTCAAATGCTGAGCATGATGAAGCCTTTGCCTCACGACGCTGAATACCCATCTGAGTTCTTTGTCGAAGACCTAGAGTACCTGCCTCGCACCATTTACCACATCATCAGGAAGACTCTATGGCCTGTCAAAGGATACTCATCTGCAGCGAAGCTTGAAGGAGCAATGAAGACTTTGGTCTTCTATATTTTCAATGGCATCAGCTTCAATGCTCAAGACTTCTTCATCAGGCAGTTGGCTGCGTCTAACTCCGACGTCTTTGGGTTGAAATTCTATGCTCCATGGGTCATGCGTCTGATCAAGCGTCACTCAGCCTTCAACTATCAGCCGTCTGCACACAATCATCTTATATTCTTGCCCGAGGTTGATCTGTCAGTTGAAGCCATTTACCCAGAGCCTGCTAAGGATCCCATTTATCTTCACAATGTTGATCACCAAAGCTTCACCCAGCCCATTGAAGGAGTTCCAGCAGTCTCTCGTGTTTATCCCCTTGCTAGAAACACACGTGCCCCTCGTGCTCAAACTGATGCCACTGGTAGCACCATTGCGCAAAGGCCTCGACGACGATCTCGTGTCCTAAATGACCCAGAGCTTCTCATCGCGCTACATCAGAAACATGACAAACATCACGACTGGCTTAAGTGTCAGATGCAAAGCCTCTTGGTGGATGTCAACCGCATTCGCAATCTTGCCACCAAGAATGCCTTTGTCACTCATGAAACCTGTCGGAGGTCGTGGAAGAGTTTGACCCAACTTAGTGCTGAAGTTGATCTGCACGACGATGGCTTCACCGAACGCTTCAAGTTTGACTCAACTCCTCCCAGAAATGCTCACTTGCGTCGGACTCCCTCACTTGAAGGCTCCGAATACTCGTCCTCAGCTGCGACCGTAAATGCCAGAGTCATCGATGACCAAGATGATGCAACTTCACCTCCTCCAACTTCAGCGCGTGTCGACACTGCACCAAGTTCCTCTGCACCACTGGATCTCAATGACGACCCTGCTGCCTCGCCTGCACCTCATGGGAACGAGTAGGCTCTCTATGTCTTCAAACCTTTTTGGTCCTCACTTACAAAAGGGGGAGAAGCATATGAGTTGATAGTCTTCAAACGGGTCCATATGGGTGGTTGCTTTACTTTTTGCTACTTTTGCCAAGTGCTTACAACTCTCATTTTCGATACATTTGGTTCTTTGAGTTGTAACACTTAAACTCGATGGTCGTCTGCTACTTATTTGCTATTCTATGATGCGATGATAAATTCTGCATGTGCGACGATAAATTCCACACTTAGATCATTTTGCAGACGTCCATTTTTCATTATGCATGTCATTATCTTCGTTACATCATATCTTGCATAATGACTTGTCATCATAGGTTGAAGAGGATCTCCACAAGTACAACCTGCCATGTGCATTTGCATTCCAAAAGCAAATTACTTATATGCACATCTTCAGGGGGAGCCCTTGCAACTTATGAAGACAATACCCTATCCTTTACAATTTCACATATTTTATTCCTCGTTGAAAACTTCAATCAGTTTGTCATCAATCACCAAAAAGCGGGAGATTGTAAGTGCATCTAGTGCCACGCCTAGTTGGTTTTGGAGTATTGACGACAAACGTGGTTGAGGGACTAATGTGTTTGTGAGAATTGCAGGATAACACAGGTAGAAGTCCCTCATTGATTCGGTTTTCCTACCAGAGATGACTCCTAAAAATGTATGAAGACATTGAAGTCAAAGGTGGTATGTGAAGACATTCACATTGAAGACTATGACAAGAGAAGACATCGCGTGACTACTATGGAGCGTGAAGACTTAGCAGTTTCGTCATTCTTTGTTTTTCTTTGATGAGTCATAGGAACTACCATACTGTTAAGTGGGGTCCAAGAGAACTAGTCAGAATGACTGAAGTGATGCTTAACCAAAATCCTATGTCTTCGAGTGAAGACTATGAGAGGAAATCTTATTCAGAGTTGGATAAGTCAACTTTGCTTGTAGCCCAAGTAAAGTTGTCGTGTGTGTTTGAAATCTAACCGTTGGAACACGTGTCAGTTCCTTAGTGACCCAGGGTCATTTTGGACAAATCAGGTCGGGTTGCCTAGTGGCTATAAATAGCCCACCCCCTACAACCATAAATGGTTGACTTCTCAGAGTTAGTGCACGACTTTTTTCGTTTGAGAGCAACCAACCTCGAAGCCTTTGAGAGAGAATTCCTTGTGAGGATAAAGCCCTAAACACCCAGAGCCAAAGAGTGTTAGGCATCACTTAAGTCTTCCTGTCTGTGTGATCTGAAGACTTATTACACTTGAGGACTGTGAATCCTCCAGCCAGTTAGGCGTCGCGTTCTGAGCATCCAAGAGTCATTGTGGATCGCCGGTGAACGAAGTCTGTCAAGGTTTGGAAGTCTACCTTGAAGACTTACCAGAGTGATTGGGCGAGGACTGGGTGTCCTTAGCTCAAGGGTAATAAGGTGAAGACGCGGTCTTCTGAGTTGAATCTTAGCCTCCCTAACCAGACGTACAGTTGTCACAGCAACTGGAACTGGTCCAACAAATCATTGTCTTCAACGAGTCACTGGTTTCATCCTTCCCTTTCCTTTACTTACTGTTTGTCCTGGTGAAGTCATTGTATGATTGCATTATCTTTTGTCTTCATTGAGTGACTGCTTGTTCTGATTGGCTTCACACTATCTTCCTACCTGATCTATACTGCCTAGCTACTATTAGTCATTGTGCTTTCACATCATTGAATACTTGACTATGGCTTGCTTAGTATAGTCTACCTTCTGTTGCATGGCAATAGGTTTATTTCTATCATTTTTCTTCGAAACTTCCATGTTTTGAAGACTTTCATAAAAATCGCCTATTCACCCCCCCTCTAGTCGGTCACTAGCACTTTCAGTGTTGAAGATGGACTTGGCGACATATGCTGAAGCTAGAGCTAGGCTTGCCACGCCTGAATCAGACTCCTCCTCAGACTCCACCTCTGCCTCCCCAGAAGAAGACTCCTCCTATGAATCCATATCCTTGCCAAAAAACGCACGAGCCTTGCTTGATGAGTTCTTCTTGTGTGATGAAGACTTAGGTGAAGATTTTGGTGAAGACTTTGATGATTTCTTCTTATTCTTGTCATCTGAATCATATTCTTTGCTCTTCTTCTTATTCTTGGTCTCATTGTCCCATTGAGGACACTCAGAGATGTAGTGACCAGGTTTCTTGCACTTGTGGCATGTTCTCTTCTTGTAGTCACGAGAGGAAGCTTCATCATTTCTTGAGCTGGATCTTGAAGACTTTCTGAAGCCCTTTTTCTTGGTGAACTTCTGGAACTTCTTCACAAGCATAGCGATCTCCTTTCCAATGTCTTCAGGATCCTTAGAACTACAGTCAGATTCTTCTTCAGACGGTGAAACAACTTTTGCCTTCAAAGCGCGAGTTCGGCCATAGTTGGGACCATAGATATCTCTTTTCTTAGATAACTGGAACTCATGTGTGTTCAGCCTCTCAAGTATGTCAGACAGATCAAGAGTCTTGAAGTCAGGGCATTCTTGAATCATCAAGGACAGGGTGTCAAATGAGCTGTCAAGTGATCTCAGGATCTTCTTGACGATTTCGTGCTTGGTGATCTTAGTGGTGCCGAGTGCGCGAAGCTCATTTGTGATATCAGTGAGGCGATCAAACGTGAGCTGGACATTCTCGTTGTCATTTCTCTTGAAGCGGTTGAAGAGGTTGCGAAGAACATCAATCCTTGAGTGTCTCTGGGTTGAGACGCCTTCGTTGACCTTGGAGATCCACTCCCAGACTAGCTTCGCAATTTCCAGTGCACTCACACGGCCGTACTATCCTTTGATCAGGTGACCACAGATGATGTTCTTGGCGGTTGAGTCCAGTTGAATGAACCTCTTGACATCAGCAATGGTGATACCTTCACCGACCTTGGGAATGCCATTCTTGACGACATACCAGAGGTCGACGTCAATAGCTTCAAGATGCATACGCATATTATTCTTCCAGTAGGGGTAATCAGTGCCATCGAAGATAGGGCACGCAGCGGAGACCTTGATTATCCCTGTAGTTGACATAGCTAAAACTCTAGGTGGTTAAACTGAATCACACAGAACAAGGGAGCACCTTGCTCTGATACCAATTGAAAGTGCTAGTTATCGACTAGAGGGGGGGTGAATAGGCTATTTTTATGAAAGTCGTCAAAACACGGTGGCTTTGAAGACAAACAGTAGAAATGAACCTATTGATATGCAATGGAAGGTAAACTACACTAGACAACCATAGTCAAGTAAGCAATGAAGTGAAAGTTCGAAGACTATCAGCAACTAGGTAGTATGGATCAGGATGGAAGATAGTATGAAGCCAAACAGTAAACAGTCTTCACTCAGTGAAGTCAATCAGATCATACAGGCAAGCAATGACTTCATGAAGACAAACTGTAAAGTAAAGGGAAGTGAAGGATAGAACCAGTAGCTTGGTGAAGACAAGGATTTGGTAGACCATTTCCAGTTGCTGTGACAACTGTAAGTCTACTTAGGGAGGCTAAGATTTAACTCAAAAGACCACGTCTTCACCTTATTCCCCTTAAGCTAAGGACACACAGTCCTCGCCCAATCACTCTGGTAAGTCTTCAAGGTAGACTTCCAAACCTTCACAGACTTCGTTCGCCGGCAATCCACAATGACTCTTGAATGCTCAGAATGCGACGCCTAATCGGCTGTAGGATTCACAGTCCTCAAGTGTAACAAGTCTTCAGACCACACGGACAGAAAGACTTCAGTGATGCCTAACACTCTTTGGCTCTAGGTGTTTGTGGCTTTGTCCTCGCAAGGATCTCACTCTCAAATGCTTCGGAGGTGGGTTGCTCTCAAACGACAAAAGCCGTGAACTAACTCTGAGTAGCCACCAATTTATGGTGTACGGGGTGGGCTATTTATAGCGAGGAGGCAACCTGGCCTAATTTGTCCGAAATGACCCTAGGTCACTAAGTAACTTGCAAGTGTCCAACGGTCAGATTTCAAACACACGCGACAGCTTGACTTGGGCTACAAGTAAAGCTGACTCATCTAGCTTTGGATAAGATTTGCATCAAATGACAACACATGTCTATGGTCAGGAAACTTAACCATCTTTGATAACGAGCTAGTCAAGTAGAGGCATACTAGTGACACTTTGTTTTGTCTATGTATCCACACATGTATCAAGTTTCTGGTTAATACAATTCTAGCATGAATAATAAACATTTATCATGATATAAGGAAATACAAATAACAACTTTATTATTGCCTCTAGGGCATATTTCCTTTAGCGTCGGGGTCGTCTCGCCAACTATTGCTTCTACAACTATTGCTAATGCATAGCGATAAAGTAAAGCAATTACATGACGCTTGCATTTCATACAATAATGAAGAGACAACCCTAGTGCTCCCGCTGATTGTTGATATTACAAACATGGTCATCTCATACAACAACATATATCACATCACGTCTTGACCATATAACATCACAACATGCCCTGCAAAAACAAGTTAGACGTCCTCTATTTTGTTATTGCAAGTTTTACGTGGCTGCTATGGGATTCTAGCAAGAACCATTCTTACCTACGCAAAACCACAATGGTGATTATCAAGTTTGTTGTTTTAACCTTCTTCAAGGACCAGTTGTAGTTAAATTCGATTCAACTAAAGTAGGAGAAACAGACACCCGCCAGCCACCTTTATGCAAAACAAGTTGCATGTCAGTCGGTGGAAGCGGTCTCATGTGTGTGGACATGTAAGGTTGGTCCGGGCAGCTTCATCCCACAATGTCGTCGAATCAAAATAAGACGTTGGTGGTAAGCAATATGACCATCACCGCCCACAACTCCTTTGTGTTCTACTCGTGCATATCATCTACGCATAGACCTGGCTCAGATGCCACTATTGGGAAACATTGCATGGAAAACAAAAAAAATTCTACGCACACGCAAGATCTATCCATAGAGATGCATAGCTACAAGAGGGGAGAGTATGTCTATGTACCCTCATAGACCGTTAAGCGAAAGTGTTTATCAAAGCGGTTGATGTAGTCGAACACCTTCGCGATCCAACTGATCAAGTACCAAACGTACGACACCTCCGCGTTTAGCACACATTCAGCTCGATGACATCCTCGCCTTCTTGATCCAGCAAGACGGGCGAAGCAGTAGATGAGTTCCGGCAGCACGACACTATGGTGACGGTGGTGGTGAACTTGTTCCCGCAGGGCTTTGTCGTGCACTGTGGGAAAACTAGACGGAGGATGAAACTGTGGAGAAGGGCGCCGGACATGGCTAAGAGATTGTTGTGGGTTGTGTGGCGCTCCCACCCTCTCATATATATAGGTGGGGGCAGGGCAGGCAGCCAGGATGTGCCCCAAGGTGGGCGGCCGGCCCCCTTGGGCGCCTGCCCTATGGCGCCCCCTTCCTTGTTTGGCACCTGGGAGAAGGCAGGACGGGGTGGCGCCCCCCTTCCCTTTTTCTCATGCGGGAGAAATGGCAAGAGGGGCTAGCCCCTCCCTTTCCTTCCCTAGGGCCAGCGGCCTAGAGGTGGAGGTGCACCATCCCCATGTGGGCTGGTATGCACTCCCTCGTTGGCCTGTTTGGCCCATTAAACTCCCGGGGCTTCCCAGAACCCCTTCCGGTGATCCAATGACTACACGATTCACTCTGAAACCTTTCCGGTGACCAAATAGCATCGTCCCATATATCAATCTTTACCTTCGGACCATTCCGGAGCTCCTCGTCATGTCCATAATCTTATCCGGGAATCCGAACAACATTCAATCATCAAATCAGATAATTCATATAATACTATATCGTCAACAAACGTTAAGCAAGCGGACCCTACGGGTTCGAGAATGATGTAGACATGACCGAGACACCTCTCCGGTCACTAACCAATAGCGGGACCTAGATTCCCATATTGGTTCCTACATATTGCACGAAGATCTTTATCGGTCAAACCTTTATGACAACATACGTAGTTCCCTTTGTCTGTCGGTATGTTACTTGCCCGAGATTCAATTGTCGGTATCTTCATACCTAGTTCAATCTCGTTACCGGCAAGTCTCTTTACTCGTTCCGCAATACATCATCTCGTAACTAACTCCTTAGTCACTTTGCTTGCAAGCTTCTTGGGATGTGTATTACCGAGAGGGCCCAGAGATACCTCTCTGATACACAGAGTGACAAATCCCAATCTCGATCCATGCCAACTCAATAAACACCTTTGGAGATACCTGTAGAGCATCTTTATGATCACACAATTACGTTGTGACATTCGATAGCACACAAGGTATTCCTCTGGTATCCGGGAGTTGCATGATCTCATAGTCGTAGGAATATGTATTTGACATTAAGAAAGAAGTAGCAATAAATTGAACGATCATATGCTAAGCTAACGGATGGGTCTTGTCCGTCACATCATTCTCCTAATGATGTGATCCCGTTATCAAGTGACAACACATGTCCATGGTTAGGAAACCTTAACCATATTTGATCAACGAGCTAGTCTAGTAGAGGCTTACTAGGGACACGGTATTTGTTTATGTATCCACACATGTATTTAAGTTTCCGATCAATACAATTATAGCATGAATAATAAATCTTTATCATGAACAAGGAAATATAATAATAACAACTTTATTATTTCCTCCATGGCATATTTACATCACTTTGCATGCCCGACCTCTTGCTGTTGTTTGGCCTGCCCACTGGCATGCCTGCAAATGTGTGGGCTACTTTTGGATGCCTCCTGGCCTGGCCGGTTGGTGTGGTTTTCGGGTAACAACCTCTACTTTGGATGCTACGGGGACTCATCAGCTCGTTTTGTGGTTATTTCGTACCCCTTGGCTGGTCCATGTAGGTTGGTGTGTGCTTTGTGGGTCGCGTTAGCGTGGCGATGTTATGGCTGGTTCTTCTCTTGTTCTAAGTTCTATCTTTCTATCCCTTACTCCATAATCGGCGTTGGAATGATGCCTAGTAGGAACAATGTAGTTTTCTCTAATTTGTCTAAGTTGTTGTCTCTTGTGTACGACTTCTTTTTCTTTTCATGTGAAGAAGCTTAACCGAATTATCCTTCGAAGTAGGGTCAAATCTCACGTGATTTTCGAATGCATTAATTGTGGAATGGAGGGAGTATATGGTTATCAAGTCATGGGAGGCTTCATCTAACCCGGGATCTTTGCTGGTTTAGTAGTAGAGTCGCTGTGGAAAAAAATTGCTCCATGAGATGCATCTGAGGTTTCAGTTAGTCCCCGGTTATATTTAGTTGTCATAAATTACTACTCCGTAGATTTCAGTTAGTCCCCACCCATGTTAAATGATTCTTAGGTTTCTACTCCTGTGAGTCTTCCTTTGCCTGCAATAATCTTGCTTTGCCCGCAAAAATCTTGCTTTGCCTGAAATAATCTTGCTTTGCCTGCATAATCTTTCTTTGCCTGCAATGATCTTAGGTTTGTACTCCCATGATTTCAGTTAGGCTTAGATTTCAGTTACTAATTAAAAGTTCTTGTGATTTTGTCATCTGTGAATCAATGAATGATTTCTTTGTATGCATATTGTGAGTAATTCTCCGCATGCAAGGCTGCAGTAATCTTCATAACAAGTTTATAGCAGTATTAATGGTTATCTCATTTGCATGGCCAGTATTTACCTGTGTGCATGTTATTTTTGTTAGAGTTATATATATATAGCCATGTAGCCTTTTTTCTTTACCCCATTGTATAAGGGGTTTTCTGCATATTACCTGCACCTGTACATGTATATATACTGGCCTATGGCCCCATGGGAATACAAGTTGCATATTCCTAACATGGTATTAGAGCTTTAGGGTTTTTTTTTGCACGCGCAACTCGTGCTAAGATCCTATCGCGCCGCCGCTTTTTCTCTCTCCGGCTGCGCTGCTCGACGCCGTCCGCCACTCCCGCCTAGGCGCCGCTGTTGCGCTTGGCTTGCTGCCTCCCTGATCCGCTGCTGCGCTTGGACGCATCCATGCCCGACAGCCTTGTTGGTATGCGCGGGATTGCTGCTCGATCTGTGCGGGGCTTCATCCGATCGTGAGCATAGCTGGAGCTGCCCGTCGTGACGTGTGCTTCCCCACCTGCACGTGGTGTTCCTGCATGTGACGTGTGCCTGCCCAAGTTGTCCACTTGCTGCTGCTTTCCCACGTGATGCTCTTGGTTCCAGCTCTTGTTTGATCTTCGCCCGCATCACTCGAGGCTTCTTCAGGCTGCTCCCACAGCACACTCCCGTGAAGGCCGCTACCTCTGCAGGCTCGATTCGGCCGCCCTCTATTTGGATTGATTCGTGCCGCCGCCGGATTCTGCCGTCACCCACCGGATCTTGCCGGCCCCGTTTCTGTGTTGGCACTGTCTTCCTCCAGGCTAGTGTCTCTCGCCTGCGCTTCAATGATTTCTGATGGTGTTTTCGGTGTTCCTTACACCGATCCTGTCTCGCACATGTGCCTTTCATCGGTTCTTGGTGCTCGTCTGTCTATACAGTCGTCCCTTGAGGCGACTTCAGCAGGCCGTGTTGGTCGCTCTTCCGCGGTTCCTCTTGCGATCTTCGCACATGGTGATTGTCGCTCTACATCGACTCCTCTCGCGACTTGCACCGGCTGTGCTAGTGCATATGACTTCATCGACTGCGTCTTGCCCATGCATCTTCCTTTGGCGCTTGGTGCTTGTCTGCATACAGCCTCGTCTCCTTCACCAGCCTTTTCGAATGCTGCTGGTTATGCTCCACCGCCACATTTAGCGGATTCCACATGTGGTGGCGGCCGCTCATCTCTTGATGTTACTGCGTTGACTACTTCAGGTCCGTCCTTCACTAAGGAGGAGATTGCGCGACTTCGTGCCCTGCTGAGTACCTCCGGCTCTCTATTGTCGCCGGGTGCATCTTCGTCGACCCCTTCAGTTGAGCCCCTGACCGAGCAGGAGATTGTGCGACTTTGATGCCTGCTAGCTCCATCTTCCGGTTCTTCATCGACAGGTTCTGCTAGTTCTGCTACTGACTCTTCTGGCATTGAGAGACCACCTTCTACACAGTCAGGTATATCTCCGTGGATTCTTGATACTGGAGCATCTTTTCATATGACTCATGATTCATCCACTTTGTCATCTCTTCGTACTCTCGATTCTCCTGTTCATGTTCTTACTGCTGATGGTACCTCTCTCCCGGTTAATGGTCGAGGCATTCTTAGCACCTCATCTTTTCATGTTCCTGATGTTTCTCATGTTCCTCGACTTACCATGCAGCTTCTTTCTGGTGGCCAGATTGTTGACTCGGGTTGCCGGGTCATTCTGGACTTTGACTCTTGTTCTGTTCTGGACCATCACACTGGTGCTCTCCTTGGTGCTGGCCCCCGGCGTCGTGACTCTCAGGGTCTCTGGGAGCTTGACTGGCTTCACCTTCCCTCCGCTGCTACCGCCGCCAGTCTCTCCACCTCTGTTGCCTTGTCTACCAGCTCTTTTCAGCAGTGGCATCATCGTCTTGGTCATTTGTGTGGCTCTCGTCTCTCCTCTTTAGTTCGACGTGGCCTTCTTGGATCCGTCTCCGGCGGTGTGTCTTTAGACTGTCAGGGTTGCCGGCTTGGTAAACAGATCCAGTTACCTTATCCTCATAGCGAGACCGTGTCTCAGCGTCCTTTCGACCTTGTTCACTCTAATGTTTGGGGTCCAGCTCCCTTTGCCTCGAAGGGAGGTCATCGCTACTATATTATCTTTATAGATGATTTTTCTCGACACACGTGGATATATTTTATGTCTTCTCGTAGTGAGGTCTTATCTATCTATAAGCATTTTGCTGCCATGGTTCACACTCAATTCTCTACGCCTATTCGTGTGTTCCGTGCTGACTCTGCTGGAGAGTATATCTCCAAGATGTTGCGTGGAGTTCTTGCCGAGCAAGGTACTCTTGCTCAGTTCTCTTGTCCTGGTGCTCATGCTCAGAATGGCGTGGCTGAGCGCAAGCATCGTCACCTTCTTGAGACGGCTTGTGCATTGATGATTGCAGCCTCTCTTCCGCCTCACTTTTGGGCTGCGGCTGTTTCCACTTCCACCTATCTCATCAACCTTCAGCCTTCCACTGCTTTGCAGGGTGGCGTTCCTTTCGAGCGTCTCTTTGATCGTTCTCCTGATTACTCGGCGCTTCGTTTGTTTGGTTGTGTTTGCTATGTTCTTCTAGCCCCTCGTGAACGCACCAAACTATCCGCTCAGTCTGTTGAGTGTGTCTTCTTAGGCTATAGTGATGAGCATAAGGGCTATCGTTGTTGGGATCCTATCGGTCGTCGGATGCGTATTTCTCGGGATGTAACTTTTGATGAGTCTCGTCCTTTCTACCCGCGTCCATCTTCCTCGACCTTTTCAGTGGAGGATATCTCTTTCCTCACTTTTCCTGACACACCTCCCTCTGTGCCCAGTATTCCTATTCCTCGTCCTGCTGTTGCAGATCCGACGCCATCCTCTCCTACAGATTCTTCTCCACCTTCATCACCGACACATTTCCCATCTCCACCTTCATCACCGATACCTTCCCCTTCTCCACCTTCATCATCGCTACATTCCCCGTCTCCACCTCCAGTGATTCCACCTCTTCCCTCCTTTCCTTTTCATTATACTCGTCGTCCACGTGTTCTGGATAAATCCACTGACGTGCCATCTACTTCTGGTGCGTCGTCCTCCTCATCCCAGCCGACTTATGGTCTTCGGGCTCGGCCTCGCCCTCCCCCTGACCGCTATTCTCCTAGTCGATATGCTCTTTCGGCTGTACTTGAGCCTACGTCTTATCGCGATGCTGTTGTTCATCCTGAATGGCAGTTTGCGATGGCAGAGGAGCTTGCTGCTCTTGAGCGCACCGGCACGTGGGATCTTGTTTCTCTTCCTCCCGGTGTTCGTCCCATCACTTGTAAGTGGGTCTACAAGGTTAAGACTCGCTCTGATGGTTCTCTTGAGCGTTACAAAGCTCGTCTTGTGGCTCGTGGTTTTCAGCAGGAGCATGGTCGTGATTACGATGAGACATTTGCTCCTGTGGCCCATATGACCACTATCCGCACACTTCTCGCTGTGGCCTCTATTCGACATTGGTCTGTTTCTCAGCTTGATGTTAAGAATGTCTTTCTTAATGGTGAGCTGCGTGAGGAGGTATACATGCAGCCCCCACCTGGGTATTCTATTCCTGATGGCATGGTCTGTCGTCTTCGTCGCTCTCTCTATGGCCTTAAGCAAGCCCCTCGCGCCTGGTTTGAGCGTTTTGCCTCTGTGGTGACTGCCGCTGGTTTTTGAGCGAGTGATCATGATCCAGCGTTGTTTGTCCACATTTCCGCTCGTGGTTGGACTCTTCTCCTTCTCTATGTTGATGACATGATCATCACTGGCGACGACCCTGAGTATATTGCCTTTGTGAAGGCCCGTCTTAGTGAGCAGTTTCTGATGTCTGATCTTGGCCCTCTTCGCTACTTTCTTGGGATCGAAGTCTCTTCTACCTCTGATGGCTTTTTTATTTCCCAGGAAAAGTATATCCAGGATCTTCTTGCTCGTGCTGCTCTCACTGATGAGCGCACTGTTGATACTCCCATGGAGCTCAATGTTCACGTCCGTGATACTGATGGTGACCCCTTGTCTGATCCGACGTGTTATCGTCATCTTGTTGGGAGTCTTGTCTATCTAGCTGTCACTCGACCGGATATATCTTATCCGGTCCATATTCTGAGTCAGTTTGTCTCTGCTCCCACTTCGGTTCACTACAGTCACCTCCTTCGTGTTCTCCGATATCTTCGAGGCACGATCTCTCACCGTCTGTTCTTTCCTCGCTCCGGTTCATTACAGCTTCAGGCCTATTCGGATGCTACGTGGGCTAGTGATCCCTCGGATCGCCGTTCACTTTCTGCTTACTGTGTTTTTCTTGGTGGTTCTCTCATTGCCTGGAAGACAAAGAAACAGACTGCAGTTTCCCGTTCGAGTGCAGAGGCTGAGTTGTGAGCTATGGCTCTTTTGACGGCAGAGGTGACTTGGTTACGGTGGTTGCTTCAGGATTTTGGTGTTTTTGTCACTACACCTACTCTTCTACTGTCTGACAGTACAGGTGCTATTAGCATTGCGCGTGACCCTGTGAAGCATGAGCTCACCAAGCATATTGGTGTTGATGCTTTTTATGTGCGCGCTGGTGTGCAGGATCAGGTTATTGCTCTTCAGTATGTGCCTTCCGAGTTACAGTTGGCGGATTTCTTTACGAAGGCCCAAACTAGAGCACAGCATGGCTTCTATCTCTTCAAACTCAGTGTTGTTTATCCACCATGAGTTTGAGGGGGGTGTTAGAGTTATATATATATATATATAGCCATGTAGCCTTTTGTCTTTACCCCATTGTATAAGGGGTTTTCTGCATATTACCTGCACCTGTACATGTATATATACTGACCTATGGTCCCATGAAAATACAAGTTGCATATTCCTAACAATTTTAACCGTATTAGACTCTTACAGACCTGTCTGCACGGATGATTGATCTCTCATTACCACAGCATAATGTTACTATGCTATGATTTGCTGATAAGATATATTAAATTACAGTGTGTATGTGTGTACATATTACAGGGCATGTTTATAACTCCCGTTTGTTCTTTGCAGTATTCTTAGTGTATAACCTCTCTTCCTTCTATTTTTATTAGGAAGGCTGTTAACCAGTTCTTGAGCAAGCTGAAACCAAGCGAGGGTACTGTGCTGGCAATTGGACTTCTCACGGGCATAGGCTCAATCTTTTCTGGTGTCTACATGGGTATCATTGCCTCGAGGATCGCGTCGCTGCAAGAGCAAAGGCCCACATTGACACTATCTTCGCTGCGGAGAAAAAAGAGCGCGAACTCTTCCAGCGCGTAGCTACAGCTGCGCACCACGATTTCATGGGCAAGTCAAATGAATCCACTGCTCAGATCCACAGGGAAATGGCTAGTCTTCGATCCGAGATGATGGCGCTCCAGCAGAAGGAGTTCAAGCACCGGCAGGAGCTCATCATTGCCGCCAAGCTGCTTCAAAGGTACGATATGGAGGGAGTGGAGCAGACAGGTAACGAGTCGAGTGTGGACAGAGAGGGAGGGGGGGTGATAACTAGAATGAGAGCGAAGTGCAATTAGATTGGTTCTCTTCGTGATTTTGTGGGTGACACTATCCAATGAGTAGTGGGAGACGATGAGTAGTCATTGAATTTTGGTTAACCTGTTGCACTAGAGGAGTGTTCCGCACGCATTTTGGTGAACCAATTTATATGGCTTAATCCGTGGTCGCTTATGCTGCTACCAACCTTTTACTCTTTTGATTAGTATTTGTTTGCATCTGCCCATGTTTTTCTCCAGAGGAGACTGCCATTTCTGATAGCAATCCTGATGCAGCTTCGGTGACGGTGCGTGTAATCAATTGTACAACCATATTTGTCGCATTTTTGGGTAATTATGCCAATTTAATTGTCAGCATATACATGTTGGCAATGTCTCCCAAAAGTCTCTGTTTCTTTGTACAAGCAACACTTCCGTTGGCCCGTTTAATTGGTTCTAATATGATCCGTTTGCCTTTACTGGGACTCCACTTCTGCACTTCAATAGTGGCGGTGATCTTTACACGTAACAGCATCTAAAACCCAACCTAGTTACTCTGCACGAACGTTTAGGGGATCGGTCCACAGTGACCGGTCACCCCTTAAATGTCCGCATCCATACAATTACATGCAATGTAGAACCTACTCTAAGAGCAACTCCAACGTGCCGATCCATTTCATCCGCACGTGTCTGTTTGGTTCGGCGCGGACAGAAAAATCGGCCCAACGCGCCCACCCAAATGGATCCGTGTCCCCTTTTCGTCCGTTTGTCTACCCATTCCCAGCCCAATTTTGAGTCTGTTTTGCGTCGGCGCGGACACATGCCACGTGTGCCTACTCCTCCATCTGGCCCGCTAGTCGGTGGCACATTGGCCATCCTCTTCCACCCATATCGACAACAAACCCCCGCCCGCCCGCCGCCACCGCCTATTTTTCCAGTGCCTCTGCTAGCAGCCCGTGCCAACACACCTCCCCTAATGCCGCCACCTCCCAAGTCGCTGCCACCATCGCCTCGCCGCCTGGGTACCGCAGCTTCCCACCCTCCACTCCGACATCGCCGCGAGCAGGAAGCCGCCTCCCCGCCCCGTCCGGCAACTTCGCTCGACACCGCCCGTTGTCCTGACGCTGACATGCTCGTCGGACGCCGCCAGGCCAGCCACCTGGTCCAAGGGAGGCGCGTGTCTCTTCACCAATCGCCGGCCAGCTTCTTCGTTGACACTCGCAAGTTGTTCGAGAGTTTGCCTCAAGGTACAAAATGTGTTGTTGCAACATTGGGGCAACCCTAGCTACCTCTCCCTCTCACGGCTGGACAGAGGTAGAAGAAGACATAAGAAATTCCGGGCCGGCGCACGAACGCCGCCGTGGGTGCACGCACACCCTAATCTTTCCTCTCCTTTACAATGTCTACATGGCTGGCTCCAACTCAACCAACCAATACACCGTGGGTGGGTTTTATACCCAACACGCACACACACAGCCAGGCAACAACCTGCCCTGCTCTTATGCACACGACTTGCTCCACTACATGCACTCACGCACTAATAGCTGACTTGATCACCCATGATCCACATGACCCGGGCCTGCCTCTCCGCAGATCCCTACAGCCACGCTACACACACCAACAAACTAGTTCGCTACAGCCGCACACATGACGCACACCAACGAACTAGCTAGCTACTGCCAGCCATGCTACTGCACACACGCTACACACGGCCGGTCGCCACAGACCTGGCACGTACGCGCACACTCGCCGGTCACCACGGACCTGAGCATGGCTTATTCCCATCAAAATGTACTCCGCAGACGAGTTTTTTTCCACAATTTCCTGTGCGACCCCGACGATTCCTCGTCCGATGATGATGAGGAGGAGATATTGGTTGCTGTGTTGGTTCATGACCACCTTAATAGGCAGCGTCTGTTGTTCCGGGGCTCGATCACGGGGCACATTCCGGCATTGAATCACAACCAAGAGAGCGACCATTTCCTTCTTTGGAAGGACTACTTTGACGCAACCAACCCATTGTTCAAACATCAGAAATTCCGGCGGCATTTCCTTATGGCTAGGCACCTTTTCAACCGTATTATAGAGGGGGTGGTCGGATACGATAACTATTTCGAGTGCAAAAAGGATGCCCTTGGAAAGATTGGCTTCTCATCTTATCAGAAATGCAGTGCAGCCATCAGGATGCTTGCATACAGAGTGCCCGGTGATCTCATTGATGAGTATGTCCGTATGAGCGAGTCTACATGCCTAGAGTCTATGTACAGGTTCTGCAAGGCTGTGATTGATATGTTTGGCCCTCAGTACTTGAAAGAGCCCACTGCTCAAGATACATCCCGCTTGTTGGCGATGAATGCCAGCAGGGGCTTCCCAGGGATGCTTGGCAGCATAGACTGCATGCACTGGGAATGGAAGAACTGCCCTTCTGCTTGGCAAGGGCAGTATAAGGGCCATGTCATGACTTGCACTGTCACACTTGAGGCTGTCGCCTCACAAGATCTTTGGATCCGGCACTCTTTCTTCAGCATGGCCGGATCGCACAATGATATCAATGTGCTTCAACGCTCATCGGTGTTTGTAAGGCTTCCCCAAGAGCAAGAGAGTGCTAGGAAGGATGTCGATCATGCCTTTGGTGTTCTGCAATCTCGATGGGGCATCGTTCGGTATCCTGCTAGAACTTGGAGCACCAAAAACTTGTGGGAGGTGATGACTACTTGTGTGATCATGCACAATACGATCATAGAGGATGAGTGCCCGGAACGTATTTACTAGCAAGGGTTTCAGTTTCAAGGTGATAATGTTGTGCCTGAGCACGGAGGAGAGGCAATGTCTGAACAGCTCACCCAATTTCATCATGAAATGCGTGATTGGGAAACTCACATGCTGCTGCAAAATGATTTGGTTGAGCATATGTTGGCTCATGTTGGCAACCAATAGATGTATATTTTTTAAATGTATTTGAGACAATTTAATTTTTATTCGGCTTGTAAAACTATGCTAGATTTATTTGGTTGTGAAACCATGCTATTTTTGGTTGCTTGTGAAACTATGCAAAATGTGTGTATATTTGTTAAAAAAACGTGGGCAAATATTGGTCGACGCGTTGGGCGCTCTGCCGACCCAAATCATAAACAGGGCGAACGTCGAGCGGGCGGCCAACCCAAACGGACAAAAGGCGGACAAAATCGCCATCTGTTTGGGCCGGCGCGTTGGAGTTGCTCTAAATATTCATTGGCGTCGCCCTACAAGTTCTTGTTGTTCCTTTCGGTGCCCATGTCACCGGACACGAGATCCG
Source organism: Triticum aestivum (assembly GCF_018294505.1). Classification (NCBI taxonomy): domain Eukaryota; kingdom Viridiplantae; phylum Streptophyta; class Magnoliopsida; order Poales; family Poaceae; genus Triticum; species Triticum aestivum. The sequence continues at coordinate 607,825,767 of NC_057797.1, read as the reverse complement.
TGAAGTGAATGTTCGGTCGCCAGTGACGAAGAGTAGGACGTTGGACACAAACTGGCCCACATGAGACACAACGTGTTACCGTCTCCCTTGCACTATTATTCCTCATCGGAGCCCGTAGACTGGACGTCGTCGGTTGAGGTGAAATAGATGACAGATGTGGACGAGCGAACCTCATGGTTGCGGTGCCATGGGGTGCCGGTCACCTGATTCGGCTCCATCTTGCCGTGGCGTGCAACTCCAACTTCGCGGCGTGGCCTTGAGGGATGCCGTGACCTCCCGCGCCCTCTGCCTAGCATTATGGGCATGCCTCACGGCCACAACAAAGGCATGCCATAGACATTTACCTCTAACGTAGAGTCTGATGTCACGGGAAGGACGCGCCATCGAAGGGGTTGTGCCACCGCCAACCCCACGCCGAGGCACCAAACGGATCGCACTGCACCCGTCAAGGCCGTTGGCACGCGCCTCGAGCCAGTAACCCCGATGGATCCAAGCGCCATTTGCACGGACGCAACGGATTCCTGCCAGATCGAGTACGACCACAGTCGGGCGGACTCCTCTCGGAAGCAACAGAGAGCCAAGACGACCATCTCCTCCTCGGCCTCGCATGGAACGTAGTCCCAGTTGATGGATCGGGAGATCTCGGAGTCGGATCCGCTACCCGTCATGCCAGAGAAGGCCGGAGGTCGTCGAAACTGAGTTTGTGGGTGGAATGGAGTGGCTAGAGTTTCGTCTAGGATGCGAATAGAGACAAATATATGTGGTGGAGGGGTGGGCTAGCATGGGCTGGATCTGACATGGCAAATGTGCCCAGGCATGCCCGGTCCGCCCCAGATATGGACTAGGTATGAGGGGTGCCGGTTAGCCCGAAAGTATAGGGCCAGTATGAGGGTCGCGGCTTGGTCGAGATTTTATGACTGGTCACTGACCGGGCCGTCCGCCCGGATGTATAGGGAGCGTTTGAGGAGTCCGTCTATAGATGCTCTAATACACCGTCTCTTCCACCACCCCGGACGGCTACATCATTTCCACAAGCGAAATTTGGCACAGGTATCCTGGCACCCCTATGCCTCCACCTTAGCTCATTATGTAGAGGAACGTGCAAAGCAACAAAAAATTACTGTGCAAGGAACACTATGAAGGTGCATTGTATAGCCACTCATCAACAGATGGAGCTTCCCAGATTGGGTAATAGTTCAATCCAATCACCGATCACCGCAGCGCAGAAGTAGAAATAATAGCACGAGAGATAATATTATTTCCATAAAGTAATGAATCATAAACAGGCTCACCAATACCATCTTCTGGTCTATGGAAAGGGTCATTCTACGTAATTGATGCATGCCATCAAGTTTGCCCTCATGAGAGAGTCATAATTAATAAATTTTCATAACCATTGCCATGTATGAGAGTCGGTGGTTAATAAATCAAGGAGAAAAGTGAGCACTTTAAGGATTAGGTATGTCAGGGTTCTTTCATAATTCTGTTACCGTCCCACAATATAAGATTATTTATCAAGCTAGGAGTACTAGAGAATAATATATTCATCTTGTTAGTTGAGGTACACACATCACAAAGGTCTGAATTGTTTTCAACTTTATTTTGTGAACATGATTTGGAGTATGCTTGGTGTGTATGATTTTGCATGCATTTTTTAAATATCTTTTTTTGCGGGGAAATTTCCGATCTATTCATCTTCAATCATAGCAGTACAACGAATACCAGAAATAATAAAAATTGCATCCAGATCTGTAGACCACCTAGCGATGACTACACGCACTAAAGCGAGCCGAAGACGGGGGCTAAGCGGGGAGACCTTTACTCCATCTTCAGGAAGCCGTCGTCTCCTCGTCTTTCTGATCAGGACACAAACCCTAGCAAACCTGAAAGAAACGACTAAAAACGGAGCCCTCCCGCCACCGCGCCCCTGCATGGCCCTAGGACCACCAGAGAGGAGGCAGACCTGCGGCGGCGCCGACGGGAGGCAGAAACCCTATCTTTTTTATGGAGGGGGAGGAGCCTATGGAGCCGGCTTTTGACGCCAGTGAGAAATATCTAATTAATGCTAATTATATTCTCATGTATGCCTTGAGCATGTCTTTATTAAAGTATAATATTATGGGTTATCTCCAATACCATTTACGGGTATGCCTCAAAGAAAGATACAAGTATTCAAAAAGAGGTTATCATTATTTGGTATGTCCTTGTCCAAAGTATCAGTTTTGTGTATATCTTCAAAGCATATGCATGTATTGAAAAAGGGTATGCGAGTACAATATCTAGGTATATGAACGTTCGAAAGAAAACAATAAGCATAGTACATTCTTAAAAGTGCGTTAAAAAGGTACATTCGTAAAAGTAAAAATAACTAGCACCGTGTTTATATTATTTGGTCACCTTAATTGTATAGAAAAAATAGTTGGAAAAAGTGTGACTCGGCCTTACATTTCTTTAAAAATGAAAAGTCATTATTTAATCAATTGTACACCATGCACTAATAAATAGTACTTGCCATAACGCGCCTAGTACTTGCCATAATGCGTCTAGGCGCGTTATGACAAGTACTATTCATTAATAGTTGGAAAAAGTGTGACTCGGCCTTACATTTCTTTAAAAATGGAAAGTCATTATTTGATCAATTGTACACCATGCACTAATAAATAGTACTTGCCATAACGGGCATGGTGTACAATTGATCAAATAATGACTTTTCATATTTTGTTTGCATGTACTAATATCCTAAATGGTAATGATTGTTTTTCATAACGAAAATAGTCTGAACACTTATACTTGGGTACGTATATATAGTGTACCCGAGATACTCATGTGTATATGTTATTACACCGAGATACTAGTTAGTGGGTATTATACCTAACGCAAATTTGTATGCATTGATGTTATACTCAATGATGAAAATATACACACAAATATCATACATTTTAATAACTACGTGTTGACATTATACCCAATAAAAACATACATATAAATATACCTTGATGCGAATATACAAATAAATATATACGTGTATACTCAATAAAAATATAAACATAAATATACATATCTCGATGTGATTTTTTTTGTATATACCCAACAATGTCACACATTTTATAAGTGGTATATGTACCCGAGATACCCACGTGTATCTGTTATTAGATTGAGATACTAGTTAGTGTGTATTATACCTAACGCAAATTTGTATGCATTGATGTTATACCCAATGAAAATATACACATAAATATCATACATTTTAATAACTACGTGTTGATATTATAGCCAATAAAAACATACACATAAATATACCTCGATGCGAATATACAAATAAATATATACGTGTACATCCAATAAAAATATAAACATAAATATACATATCTTGATGTGATTTTTCTTTGTATATACCCATCAATGTCACACATTTTATAATGGGTATTATGCCTAATGAAAATATGTGCATGTTGGTGCCATACCCAATGAAAATACATACATGTTAGTGTTATACTCAATAAAAATATGTACGTACTAGTATACATGTAAAAAGTTGAGTAGTATTTTTGTAATTAATTATTATGCACCTGCCATACATGGCAACGAGTATGCTAAAAAATTAATTGCAATTTACTATCATGAAGGAAAAATAATGACACGTATAAATGAGGCAACCTTTATTACTTTTCATAGCACTACAGTCATGCAAACAAATAGGGAAGTAATAATGTGGGTATGCATGCAAAGTCTATACCTATTTTAATAGGGAGATCAAGTATGATCCAACGGCATCTAGGTAAGGAGCCTAAGTACCTAGGTGTCTCAAATGTTTCCTACAAGCAGTGGTAGTTACCATCACCTACGTTTTGTATGTTGTATGTAGTATCTGTCGAAATTGAGAGTATGTCCATGTAGTATGTAGTATATAACAATGATTAGATAGTATATATACTAATTTTTAGGTAGTATATACCATGTTTTGGGTATGCTCTTTTTACATACAAATATGTACATATTTCACAAATATAACAAAAACTATGGGCTCGTGCAATTTTTTTATGTAACTTCTTTGAAATATCTTAGATATAGTATACGAATATATTTAAAATGATAAAGTAGTATATATAATACCACATGGTAATATATGAGACATGTGGGGTAACTACCACCGGGTGGTAGGACGCCAGTTTGGGACAGCTATGTGCCTGGGCACCTTGCCTCTTCATCGTTGGATCGTGTTCAGCGATTGATTTGAAAACCAATAAAAATGCATCGATTGCTAGTTAATTTGGCAGGCTTTAATTCGTGGACCGTCCCATGCATGCATGTCGTGTGATAAAAAGGCAAGGTATTAATATGTAAGTGGACATTTATTACTTTCTTATATAGCATGTATTCTGCCCCTGTATAACAGATCAAATTAGGAATGGATACGTATGAGGCAAGATTTCATTGAATATATAAGCACCCTAAGAATGCATATAATTTTGATAGTAGGTATTGCATATCCGTATTAGCTAGTTAGAAAATAAAATAAAACATAAATATTTTTAAAAATAAATTATTGGGTATATACGTACCGCATGTGTACATAATTACATGAGTAGGTATTAGATACCCATATTTGTACATAATATCATTAGTAGTTACTTTTTGTGGTATTGTTAGTAGGTATTAAATACCCATATATTTACATCAATTATTGGGTATATACGTACCCGATATGAACATAATTTCGTTAATAGGTATTAGATACTCATGTTAAATAGTTAAAAAATAGAACGTAATAGTTCAAAGAACAATTTACCGGGTATATATACCCGCGTATGCACATAATTTTATTAGTAAGTATTAGATACCCATATTAGATAGTTAGGAAACAAAAATACGCATATTAGATAACCATAGTAGTTTAGAAGAAAATAAAATATTACTACGATTTATTGTATGGCAAGTCTTGCATGCCTAATAGTTAAAAACGAAAATAAAATGTAAATATGGAAAGTCTTGCATGAAGAATAATTAGGAAACAAATCAAACATTCATTGTGTGGCGGTACATACCTAAAACAATCAAGGTGCCTGGGCACCTAGGTGTCCCAGTTAATTTACCTATATATATAAATATATGGGTATTTAATACCTAGGTGTCCCAGTCTTCCATGAATAGCATTATATATATATATATATATATATATATATATATATATATATATATATATATATATATATATAGTCTGTACTCTTGGGAGTATTTACTCCCATCTTCAATATACCTCGTATATGCATTGATTATACCCCTTATCATTATCAATATACTTCATTAAATATTCTAAGATACCTCAATACAAGTTTTGTTGAAAAAAAATATCATTTACGACCTACTTTTTGCAATATACCTTTTTCACGTATAAATAAATCAGTATATACGTAAACCTTTGAAAATATGAAGCACACATGACTTTTTTTCATGAAATCCATTTTAGGGTATCTAGTAATTATTAATGAAGTATATTAAAAATAATAATAAGCTATAAAAGATTCATCTATGTGGTATATGAGGAGCGAGAGTACGTACTCCCAGGAGTACACAACCATTTTCATATATATATATATATATATATATATATATATATATATATATATATATATATATAGTGTTACTATTTATCACCCAGGGTGCAGAATAAGTTATTCTTCACCAGAGGTAATCTTACGATCATTTCATAATTAAATTATGTTTGAAATTCAAATAGTTACATTTCTATTGATTCACTACGTAAAATTTGACATAAGAAAATAAAAATATAGGTCATAAGAGAAGAAAATTTGCAGTTTATGTGTATTTTAGACCATGTTTTTACGTTTGTAATTTTACATAACATAAAATATTTTTTACGGCGATTATATATTTCTTACGGTCTCTTTTTGCGTCGGAAATAAGACAAAACTTACGGAACGTAAAATTACGATGCATTGATGGTAAAATAGAGGGGGCTGAAGAATAACTATTCCTCACCCAGGGTAACGAATAGCGCAACCATATATATATATATATATATATATATATATATATATATATATATATATATATATATATATATAATGCTATTCATCACACATGGTGCAAAATAAGTTATTCTTCAACCAAGGTAATTTACTATCATTTCATAAATAAATTACATTTAAAATATCAATAGTTACATTCATATTGATTCACTACGTAAAATTTGACATAAGAAAACAAAATTATATATCATAAGATCAGAAAAATTGTATTTTATGTATATTTTACACTACGTTTTTACATTTGTAACTTTACATAACATAAAATATATTTTTGCGGTGACTATATATTTTCTTACGGCCTATTTTTACGTATGAAATAAGACAAAATTTACGGAATGTAAAATTACGGTGCATTGATAGTAAAATAGAGGGAGAGTGAAGAATAACTATTCTTATCCAGGGTGACGAATAGTCACTACTGCAGGATGCTCATAACGCGACACTATGATTAGAGACCCTTCAACGAAACTGTGTGCGATACCATAATCGCAAACGATGGTGTAAAAAACCGTCAAAAAAGGTGCAAAACATTTGCGATGGAGGATGCATCAAATACGGTTCAGATTTTAGTTGCGTGTCCGTAGGCTCGACCGCCTCCTTGGCCCAGGTGTCCACCTAGGCAGGCGCAGTAGAGGAACTTGGCCGTCACATCCTCGAGCTGGTGATCTCCGATGAAATAGCCAACTTGGAGCTCGAGATCGCGCTTCAGATGTATCGCGAGCGTGTCGACCGCTTGGACGAACGCCTGCACGAGTTTAGGCAGAGCCAAAGCGCTGCTGGTCATGGTCTCATGAATGCATTTTATTTTGAAAAGTCATTTCGACGTGGATAGCTATGTATTCACAACAATTATAGTATTGCTTTATTTATTACTTTGTTTCAATGTGTTTACTCTATTTTCCATTCTTATATGTTCTGTTTCAATGTGTGTATATATGCTTTCCATTTTGTATATATGGATGATAACAGCTAGATTTAAATTAGTATACAAAAACAGATAGAAAATGGAATTCATAATATATATATTAAATGTTCATTAGTTCATCACAGAATATATATATATATATATATATATACATATATATATAGGGTTGGACTATTATGTTATTGTCCGGCCCTATATAAGCGCGACGGTGATCGAACCCACCACCTCCCTCCCGATCCCCAACTCCTCCTCCAGCGCGCCGCCCCCTCCCTCCCCCACCGCGCGGCGCCCCCTCCCTCCCTGTCGGTGCGCCGCCCCCTCCCTCCCCACCCGAGCCAGCCCGAACCCAACTCGCCTTCTTCCACCGGAGGCATCATCGCGGGCGAGCGAGCGACGGCGGCAGCCGGAGCAAGGGAGCCCGCGGCGCTGTGACTAGCCGACGACGGATCCACAACCCCCATCCTCTTCCTCGTCAGGATCCTTGGCCTGGGGCGTGATCCGCTCCTTCGTCGGGGCCATGATCGCCGCCAGCAGCTGCCTCCCCGAAGCTCATCGCCGGACATCCATCACAAGCAGCGGTGCCGCCGTCTCCCCAAGCTCCTTGCCTGCATCAATGGCACCGCCTCCCAAGAACATGCCAGTACGTTGCCCGCGAGAGGCTGAAGAAGATGTTAGCTCGAAGAACATGCCACTGGAGGTAATGTTTGTGTTCAGTTCATCAGTCCTGCAATGAAGAAGATTCAGTAAAGATTGCACACACTATGATCTACATACATATTACACTATCAGATTCATCAGTACTACATGTGTGCTGCATCAGTGACACATGTTCCTATGATGCAGAAGTAGATGGTACATTGCAAAAATGATTGCATCAGTTCATTACACCCCTGCCACTGATGCACAGTTTGGATGTCGAGGTTACTGTCAGTACCTCTAATATGCTAGCTTCAGTTCAAGCCAAAAAATATAGACGTATGCATCAGTCCAAGTAGCTACTAGGCTTTATATAAGGTTCAGCTACCACTGCAAGCTTGGATGATGTTATTTCTACTAGTGCATGTCGTGTAGTTGCGTCAGTTCGAACTAGTAAAAAAGAATGTTGTTTAAAAAAATATACACTTTTTACACAGTAAGTTCAATGATACATAAACTAGGAGTACTTCTAGTGTAGTTGCATAAGTTAGAGAAGAAAAAAAGAGAAGACATGCATCAGTTATATATATATATATATATATATATATATATATATATATATATATATATATATATATATATATATATATATATATGCATGTCCATACATATCTGAAGTTCAATGTTCAGTTTGCAAGCAGTGCACAAATGTTTATGCATCAGTTATAGGAAAAAAGATAAAAAAACTTTCCATAACAGGTGAAGTTCAATGTTCAGTTTGCAAGCAGTGCTAAAAATCAGTACATCAGTACTGAACATGTACATTCATCAGTTCGACTAAAAACTAAACCAGATACAAAATACAGAACAAAGTTTAATAATGGCCAGCGATGCAAGTCCAACTTGTACATTGCCTTCAGTGCATGACATGTTACCCATAGCATGTATACGAGAAAAATGCAGAAAAGATTAATCCCAAAACTGTTGAATGTCATTGCAGAAACATGCAAGGCGGCACACGCACCAAGGGTTTGATGAGCCAAGCAGATATGGGGCACCGCCTGGTTGGGTAACACCAGAAATAGCACCTGGATACTTCAACAATACATGCAGATTTCAACCTACACCAGAATCATTAGAAGCACGGACAGGTTCTTCTATGCAGCAAACACCAATATATGGGAATACAAGCTTTCCCACTGCTGGGTTGCAACAAGGTCAACAATATCCCCAACAACAAATGTTTTCCTTCCCTAGCGCATGCAGAAAGGCAAGGACACACAGGCTTCCACCAGTCGCTCCATCTACATCAATCATCCGTGATGCAAAAGCGGTTGTGACGGGAAGGCCAGGCCAAAGAAACATAAATTTTGGCCACTCTAGCAAGATGCAAAGTACAAGATATGAGCCATATAGACAGGAGCAACCTCACAACGAATCTGAGGGGAGACGGCCGTACAATGAGAGACGGAGACCTTCGTCAACATTGATCCCTCCAAGAGATGCATTACTGCATGTGCCAACAGTGACACCACCCGCGCCCATACACCAGGGTGAACAGCAAACACCGGAGGCAACACAGAGCTATACACATGTAAGTATCCACATTCAGAAAAAACATGCAAGAACAGTCCATACCATGGTACTGTGACCACCCCATCTAACATTTTCATAACTGTGTTTTTGTTTGCTCACTATTGCGTGCAGCCACCTAACATTGAAGCTTACGTTCTGCCAATGCTAGAGATGCGCTTTGAAACTTTCCAAGAAGCAAGGGACTTCTACAACGTCTATGCAAAGCATGCGGGATTTGCTATCAGGGAAGGCTCCAAGGTTGAGACCAGAGTCTACCTTTATTGCACGTGCTATGGAGTCTATGAATCGAAGGTGTCAGAAGCAAATAGACAGCGGAACAAGACGACGGCCAGGACTAACTTCAGGGCTAAAATGAGGCTGAAGAGGGAAAAGGATGGAACACTTGTCGTAAAAGAGATAGTCTGGGAACACAACCACATGCTACAGCTCACCCCCGAAATGCTTGTCTTCTTGCACTCCCACAAAAACTTTGACAAAACAATCTTGGAGTATGTCAAGTACCTGCAGTTCAAAGGCATTGAACACGCACAAATCATGAGCATACTGGGTGGTGATGACCCCGGTAGCTACTTCCTCGAAATGAATGCCAAAGACCTGATTAACCTATAAGTACAAACTTGTTCTCCTCCCATAAACTGCCTCCGTCTTTTTTTCCTCTGTCAGTACAAACATATTACGCAATGCATGACCGGATGCTAGTTCAACATGCATTTTTGAATGATTGTTCACTTTTAATATGCAGCAAAGCAAAGAATTCAAGGATGGATGATGTGGACGATGTCCTAAAGACTGTCAACTTCTTTAGGGTGATGAAAGCTATAAACATGGAATTCTTCTATGACATGCAACTCGATGAGTCCGATAGAGTTAAGAACATATTCTGGGCGAACACAAGCTGCCGAGGGGCCTATCAGGACTTTGGTGACTGCGTAACATTTGACACCACATATAAGACCAACAAGTACCATATGTCACTTGGGGTGTTTGTAGGTACTAACAACCACTTACAGACTACATTCTTTGGTTTCGCCCTGATAAGAGACGATGATGCAAATTCAATCAGATGGTTGTTCAAGACATTTTAAAGGTGCATGAGAGGGAAGGCTCCTACATGCATCCTCACAGGTACAACCGCCAAAACCACCCCCCATCCAAAAAAGGAAAATAACACAGTAAAAATGCTGTGTCAGTTCTATTTTGTATATATGCACTACCATCTGCTGACCACTCCATGTCTCTTTTCTCACTACCAGACCAGTGCCCGGCAATGTCTTTGGCGATCCCAGATGCTTTCAAGAATACAGTACACAAGCTGTGCCGCTGGCACATTATGAAGAAGTACCGGGAACACCTCGCATACCTGTACAACCTGCACGAAGACTTTAAGGATGAATTCACATCAATCCTCAGCTGGTCCCTCATGCCAACTGAGTTTGAGGCTGCCTGGAAAAGACTCATGGATAAGTTCAACCTCCATGATGATGCCATGATGGTGGGCATGTGGAACGATCGTGAGAGATGGATATCGGCATACTTCATATAAAGTTTCTGCGCCAAAATGACATCCACACAACAAAGAAGAACTTCGTAAGTGAGAGACAAAACCGCCACCGGTTTGTCAGCCAGGTAAACTCCTGTGTCAAAATAAGGAGGCAGACAGAGAACCAGGAGACAATGGGTAACCGGGTATAGCTCTATCACTTGTCGTAAGACAAAAAATAACATGCTTACTAAAGTAAAACTTTATTAGTTGGAAAAAATTTTACTGCGAGAAAACTAATAATTTGGTCATCATTGTTGCATGGGCAGAAGGAACAAAACACGCTGGCCTTCTATGGGTTTGACACCCAGATGGCAAAACTTTACTCACGAGCTATGTACAACGAGATCGGAAAAAGGCTAAAACTGAGCACACTCTTCACGGCGACATAGACGGAAGATCCCACAAAGTACCTCGTGCGCTACAACAACCCGCAAAAACTGTCTGCGTGGGCTCAGCGCGCATTCTAGGTGGTTGCAGACCCCGTGGGAGAAACATATGAGTGCGAGTGCAGGCTATGGGACCACACAGGTGACGACTAAAAAAAGATGTTACATACTCTACTACTTTTTGCAAAGTTTTTGTTCGAATGGAATGACAAAAAACACGCACCTCTTCAAAAAATGCAGGTATTTTCGGCGTGCATGTCCTGTGCATGATGCAAACAGTTAAGGATGCCAGCGTTCCAGAGAAATACATCCTTAGGAGATACACCAAACGCCCGAACATCCAGCCAACATTCAACATAAATGACTTGAGGACAGTAGCGTCAAACAAGGCATCCCAATACTGCATTGAAAGCTCACTTTTGACGCTGAACATGACGGTGCACAGAAAAAGCTTGAGAAGCCAAGAGATAATGGCGAGGTCATGGGTCGTCATGGACAAACTTGAATAAGAACTCGACACCATGCATTCTGGTGAAAACAGAGGTTCCACGGACAATGAAGCCATTGAGCAGGATATTGCTACAATGTTATCCGAGATGAACCATCTGTGAGCTATTGACCCATTCGACAACGAGGAAGAGGAGCAATAGCAACCAGAGCTTGCCCATGTGCACACTCAAGAGCACCAACATGCTCACATGCAAGATCATGAGCTTGATGGTGCTGTAGGCGAATGACATGACAACAGGACATCCTACCAGCAGTAGCAGGAAAGGGTGATTAAACCACCCATATTCTCAAACACAAAGGGGAGGAAGAGTAAGACGCAAGCAGCGAAAGCAGCAGCCAAAAAGCCGACATGCCCCATCAGGCGCATGGAATTTGGCCTGGACGGCAAACCTCTCGGGATAAGGGCATGCGCATTCTGCAACGTCGTGAGCAACCATAATTACCGCACATGCCCACTCCGCACAGATGCCACTATCAACAAGCAAATGGTGCACAAGCAGATTGGAGCTGCCCCGGTTTCTACCAATGGAGACGACACACGTAACAGCTACACTTGCCGCAAATGTGGGGAAACTGATGGACATAATGCTCGCACGTGCAAAGTGGGCAAGGAGGTCAGTGGCGCTGAACAGAAACAAGGCAAGGTACAAAGTTCCAAAAAATCAAAAGAAGAGGATGAAGAAGAAGAGTTTGACGAGAATGACAACCAATCAGATGAAGACAATGAAGATGACAGTGTTGGGGACGAGGAAACTGAAACTAACAATGAAGCTGCCAAGGCTCAACTAAGAAAGGGCGCTGGCAAGGGACAACATTCGGGGCCAGTTAGGAGGAGCTCAAGACTGAAGAATTCATAGTGGTTATGCTGCTGCGTCAACTAAAAAAATAAGCTTGTACTCTCAGTTGCATCGGTACACAATGAGGAAGCATATCAGAAACACTGTCGTTACCAAAACTTATTTAGCTTTATCATCGATTTCTCGATCAGTACTATAGCTAAGATATAATTTGTGATTTGTGCCCACTGGACAAGTGACATTATTATGTAAAACATTTGATAATCCTTTTGAATGCAGTCACAAATACATTTCAAACAACTTATATGGATTATATGTAACGCCAACACTACTATCGACGAGTAACTCAACAAAAATATGTTAAGGAAAATTTAAACTCTTATAGCACATCAGTACTGATAATTCTCACTTGTCAGTACGAAGGCATAGTAACCAAACACACCCGTGAACACCTCAAAAAACATCGTTTGAAAAAAACGAGCTATGTCTGCTTCTGCCAGTCCTAGTTTAGAAAGACCATCAATACATAAAAATAATTACCTCAAGCAAATTGCAAAACATAATACACCTGTACTGATGAAAATCTAATTTATCTGTAAAAAATACTTTCAGAGATTATCTTTATATAAACAAATCCTTTCAAAAAAACAAAAAAATGTTTTAAAAACATTAGCATGACACACATAGTCTGACTGATATTTGGTAAGTTCAATTACACTTCAATCACCAGTCCAAGTACCCACAGCAGAGAAGTACAAAACCTCCATCATCACCACCCCTGAGACGTGCAAGTGGGATAGACATCTAATAAGTACAGCCTGACAAGACTACTCAGTGCGTCATTAAAAACCCTTTGTCTCGGACGGTTAGTTCTTCCAGGCCAAGCCACCCACTGGGCGGTTGCCACAAGGGACTGCAAACGGTGACCCCCATGACCACTATACCCACACCCCTGACAAACCACCTCCCACACATCCCCCATCGACGCACTGCAAAAATACCCCATTCTCTTCCATCTCTGCCTCATTCCCAGAAACCACCATTGCCCCTTACATCTCCACTGCAGACAAACCACAAACTTCTCTCTCCCAAGCCCAAAGTCGCTGGAGGAGGGCCATGGCGGAGGAACCATCTGCCAAGGGTCATCATGGCGAGACGTTGGACAACACCAACAACCTTGTCGATGTTCACGTCCCCGGCGAGAAGCGCGAGTACACCACAACACTCACAGGGGTTGAGCTCCATGGCAAGGAGACGTTGGAGATCGTATGCACCAGCGAACCAGACAAGGTCGACGAGATGATCTCTAGGCTCTGGAGGAAGGCTGGCAGCAAGCTTCGTAAGATCATCGGCGTTGGTGTGCACTACACCAGCGAAGATGAACCTCCCCAGATGGCAGCAGTCCTGCAGTTGTGCGTCGATGAGCTCTGCTTGGTGTACCACATCGCAGCGGTCACAAGATGGTGACCCACCCTACTCATTGCATTGTTTGGTTCATCTATTTTATTAGTATTGTATCTTGAAAATTTCATCAGACTTGTTTCCCAACTAGATGTACTAGTGTGGTTTGTGAAAAGTGGATGCACTACTGCATTTTCTCAAGTAGATACACTATAAATGTATTTTTGAACCTGATGCACTGGATTACTATTTGGAAAATCTTGCGGAAGATTAATTTCTGAAGTTGATCGACTAGTGTAGTTTCTGAACTTGATCCAATAGTGTAGTTTATGTACTCGATGTATTAAAAAGATGTTTCTGAACTTGATGTAGTGAAGTATTTTCTGAATTTGATCTAATGTTATTTTCATAAGCAAAAAAACTAAGGATTTGGTGTAGCACTAGTTATGTGTTATCCTATTCAACAAAAGTAAACTAAATTAATACTAAAGCAGCAAATACAACATTGACTGAAACTATGTATAATCAAAAAAGAAAAATAACATGATATACTTGAATTTAATTTCAGAACTTTGTTTACTAGTTTCTGAAGTACATTCATCCATTAATTATGATATATAAGCATCTTCTTCATGGATTCATCGCTTGTAAAACAAAACCAAAATGAATAATTCAAACATCAAAGTAATGCTGATTTTCGAATGTCTCTCCCCTTGCAGGCCCAAGCACCTGAACGAGATGCTGCAGCATGAGAGGTTGTTCACATTTGCCGGTTTCAGCATGGAAAGCGACAAAGAGAAGCTAAAGATGTCTAGTTTGGAGATCAACCCCCACAAGTTCATCGACATTCAGCGTCGCTGGAGAGTTCCATACACCAGAAAAGAGTACGACTCCTTGACTGATGTTGCAGCCAGCGTCATCCACCCATTCTACAAAGGCATGAAGAAGAACATCGACATGCAGGAAGATCACACACCATGTGGGGCCAGCCCGCTGCCAAACAAGCTCATCGAGTACGCAGGACTAGATGCGTACGCCGCATACAAGTCATGGAACATGATCGACTACATCACAGATGGTTGGGAATTTGCAAAAGAGCGGGAGGCTGACAACTACTACGACCTTCCCTTTCACCCCTTTTAGGGATGAAGATACATTAGACCCTGTGATACGTCTCCGTTGTATCTACTTTTCCAAACACTTTTGCCCTTGTTTTGGACTCTAACTTGTATGATTTGAATGGAACTAACCCGGACTGACGTTGTTTTCAGCACAATTGCCATGGTGTTGTTTTATGTGCAGAAAAATATATTCTCGGAATGACCTGAAACTCCATGGAACATCTTAGAAAAAATAATAAAAATCCTCGCCAAAGATGAAGACCAGGGGGCCCACACCCTTCTCATAAGGGTGGGGGCGCCCCCCTAGGGCGCGCCCCCTACCTCGTGGGCCCCCTGGATGCCCTCTGACGCCAACTCCAACTCTATATATTTGCTTTCGGAGAGAAAAAAATTAGAGAGAAGAAATCATCGCGTTTTACGATACGGAGCCGCCGCCAAGCCCTAAAACCTCTCGGGAGGGCTGATCTGGAGTCCGTTCGGGGCTCCGGGGAGGAGGATTCGTCATCATCGTCATCATCAACCATCCTCCATCACCAATTTCATGATGCTCACCGCCGTGCGTGAGTAATTCCATCGTAGGCTTGCTAGACGGCGATGGGTTGAATGAGATTTATCATGCAATTGAGTTAGTTTTGTTAGGGTTTGATCCCAAGTATCCATTATGTTCTGAGATTGATGTTGCTATGACTTTGCTATGCTTAATGCTTGTCACTAGGGCCCGAGTGCCATGATTTCAGATCTGAACCTATTATGTTTTCACGAATATATGTGAGTTCTTGATCCTATCTTGCAAGTCTATAGTCACCTACTATGTGTTATGATCCGGCAACCCCTAAGTGACAATAATCGGGACCACTCCCGGTGATGACCATAGTTTGAGGAGTTCATGTATTCACTATGTGCTAATGATTTGTTCCGGTTCTCTATTAAAAGGAGGCCTTAATATCCCTTAGTTTCCAATAGGACCCCGCTGCCACAGGAGGGTAGGACAAAAGATGTCATGCAAGTTCTTTTCCATAAGCACGTATGACTATATATGGAATACATGCCTACATTGCATTGATGAATTGGAGCTAGTTCTGTGTCACCCTATGTTATGACTGTTACATGATGAACCGCATCCGGCATAATTATCCATTACTGATCCGGTGCCTACAAGTTTTCCATATACTAGTTTACGCTTATTTACTTTCCCGCTGCTATTGTTACAATCATTACAAAATACCAAAAACATTACTTTTTCTGTCTTTACTTTTGTTGCTGCTACCAGCACTATCATATTACTTTGCTACTAAACACTTTGCTGCAGATACTAAGTTTCCAAGTGTGGTTGAATTGACAACTCAGCTGCTAATACTTGAGAATATTCTTTGGCTCCCCTTGTGTCGAATCAATAAATTTGGGTTGAATACTCTACCCTTGAAAGCTGTTGTGATCCCCTATACTTGTGGGTTATCAAGACTAATTTCTGGCGCCGTTGCCGGGGAGCATAGCTCTATTCTTTGAGTCACTTGGGAATTATATCTGCTTATCATTATGAAGAACTTGAGAGATCCAAAAACTAAGATCTATCCCTCAACTACGAGGGGAGGTAAGGAACTGCCATCTAGCTCTGCACTTGATTCACCTTCTGTTATGAGTAAGTTTGCGACACCTACACCTGCTTCTGCTATTCGTTCTGATATTTCGCATGTTATTGATGATGCCACTTCTGCTATGCATGATACTTATGATGAAACTGCTTCTATGCCTGATACTACTGTGCCCCTTAGTGAATTTCTTGATGAACAAGTTGCTAGGGCTATAGAAAAAAATTATTGAATCTGAATACGATGATGATAGTGATGATGAAAATATGCCTGTTATTCCTGAGGGCTATCTTTTTGATATGGAATCTTCTGCCGCTATTTTAGCTTGCAATGATAGATATGAGCTTAAGAGGTTATTAATTAAATGGAACAAAGAATCACTTAAAGATAAAATGAAACCCGACCCTACTTTTGCTACTTCACCTATTTGTGTTCCTGATAAGGATTATGAATTCTCTGTTGATCCTGATATAATTACTTTGGTTGAATCTGATCTGTTTTATGGCTATGAATCTGAAACTGTTGTGTCACATCTTACTAAGTTAAATGATATAGCTGCCCTGTTTACTAATGATGAGAGATCGTGTTACTTTTATATACTCAAAATATTTCCGTTCTCATTAAAGGGTGATGCTAAGATATGGTTTAATTCTCTTGATCCTGGTTGTGTGCGTAGTCCCCAGGATATGATTTATTACTTCTCTGCTAAATATTTCCCTGCTCATAAGAAACAAGCTGCTTTGAGGGAAATATACAACTTCATGCAAATTAAAGAAGAGAGTCTCCCACAAGCTTGGGGGAGGCTTCTCAAGTTACTTAATGCTTTGCCTGATTATCCTCTTAAGAAACCTGAAATACTTGATATCTTTTATAATGGACTAATAGATGCTTCCAGAGATTACCTGGATAGTTTTGCTGGTTCTCTTTTCAGGGAAAGAACACCGGATGAAGCTGAAATCCTATCGAATAATATGTTGACAAATGAAAATAATTGGGCACCTCCTAAGCCAGCTCCTGAGCCAACTCCTGCTCCAATTGCTGAGCCTATCCCTAAACCAACTCTAAAGAAGAGAGGTGTTCTATTTCTCAGTCCCGAAGATATGCAAGAGGCAAAGAAATCTATGAAAGAAAAAGGTATTAAAGCTGAAGATGTTAAGAATTTACCGCCTATTGAAGAAATACATGGTCTTAATATACCGCCTGTTGAAGAAACATATGATCTCAATTCTTTATTTACTGAAGAACCTCCTCATCCCGATATCCCGACACAGGTAGTAAAGGTAAATTCTCTCTATAGATATGATAAATCTGAAGTCCCTCCTACTAAAATTGCTAGTCAGTGCTTGGATGAGTTTGATAACTTTATGTTTAAGCAAGACAACTTCAATGCTTATTTTGGTAGACAATTAAAAGAAAATGCTTATATGATTAGACGCTTGGGTGATTATATGGCTAATATTAAAGGTGAACTTAAACTTGTTAGCAAACATGCTTCTATGGTTACCACTCAAGTAGAACAAGTACTTAAGGCTCAAAAAGAAGTGCTGGATGAAATGAATAGTAAGAAAAATGATTATGATGTTAGAGTGGCTACTAGAACTGGTAGAATGACTCAGGAACCTTTGTATCCTGAAGGCCACCCTAAGAGAATCGAGCAAGATTCTCAAAGAAATAATATTGATGTTCCTAGTTCTTCTAAAAAGAAGAAGAAGAAAAATGATAGAACTATACAAACTTCTAGTGAACCTATTGCTGAACCACCTGATAATCCAAATGATATTTCTATGTCTGATGCTGAAACACAATCTGGTAATGAACATGAACCTAATGAAAATATTAATAATGATGTTCATGACGATGCTCAACCTAGTAATGATAATGATGTAGAAGTTGAACCTGCTGTTGATCTTGATAACCCACAATCAAAGAATCAACGTAATGATAAAAGAGACTTTGTTGCTAGGAAACATGGTAAAGGGAACCTTGGGTTCAGAAATCCATGCCTTTTCCTCCGAAACCATCCAAGAAAAAGGATGATGAGGATTTTGAGCACTTTGCTGAAATGATTAGGCCTATCTTTTTGCGTAAGCGATTAACTGATGTGCTTAAAACAAATTCTTATGCTAAATATATGAAGGATATCATTACTAATAAAAGAAAGATACCAGAAGCTGAAATTTCCACCATGCTTGCTAATTATACTTTTAAGGGTGGAATACCAAAGAAACTTGGAGATCCTGGAGTACCTACTATACCTTGCTCCATAAAAAGAAATTATATTAAAACTGCTTTATGTGATCTTGGAGCCGGTGTTAGTGTTATGCCTCTCTCTTTATATCGTAGACTTGATTTGAATAAGCTGACACCTGCTGAAATATCTTTGCAAATGGCTGATAAATCAATTGATATACTTGTCGGTATTTGTGAGGATGTGCCTGTTGTGGTTGCAAACGTTACTATTTTAATGGACTTTGTTATTCTTGATATACCCGAGGATGATAGTATGTCTATTATTCTTGGAAGACCTTTTCTTAATACTGCAGGGGCTGTTATTGATTGCAACAAAGGCAATGTCACTTTTCATGTTAATGGTAATGAGCATATGGTACACTTTCCGAGGAAACAACCTCAAGTTCATAGTATCAATTCTATTGGAAAAATTCCATCGATTATATTTGGAGGTTTTGAATTTCCTCTTGCTACTGTCAAGAAGAAATATGATATACTTATTATTGGGGATGTGCATATCCCCGTTGAGGTAAATTAGTATTATTCGAAATTTCTCCGGTTTCATGATTATCGGAATGAGTTTGTTAACAAGACTTGATCAACCTTGTTAGTGGATTCTTTTTGATGAGCATGAGATGGATGAAACTAGAGGCACAAACTTCTGTACCCTCTCTATACTTTCTGTTATTTATATTAAATAAAGTAAAAATAGTATTTTTCTGTCTGTTTCCTGACTTATCCGTGCAATATAAAAATGTCCCGAAAATAAAAGTCCTCAGAATGCCATGCCAATTTAATATAATTTTTTCGGGAATATTTGAGGATTTACTGTGCAAAAATTACCGCGGGAGGAGCTGCCACCTGGCCACGAGGGTAGTGGGCGCGCTCCCCCCCTCTAGGGCACGCCCCCTGCCTCGTGGGCCCACGGTGGCCCTCCTCCACTTATCCCAGCACCCATCTTCTTCATCTGTCTCACACAAACCCAAAAAACCAACTCAAGCACGAGTTCCAGCCACTTTTGCTGTGATTTTCGATCTCCTTGCTCAAAGCACCTCTCGCAAAACTGCTTGGGGAGATTGTTCCTTGGTATGTGACTCCTCCATTGGTCCAATTAGTTTTCGTTCTAGTGCTCTATTCTTTGCAAATTTGTGCTGCATAGGTGACCATGTTCTTGAGCTTGCATGTCAAATTTATATGATTCTAAGTAGTTCTAATGCTTGATATAGGCTCTAGGCACTTGTAGGAGTAGTTGCTATCAGTTTTATTGAAGTTGGTTTACCTTTATTTTGAAGTTACTAAATTTTTTAGAATTTTTCAGAGAAAAACAATATGCTTAGGAAGATGTTCCAAGGTGGTTCCTCTAAGAAGCAAGGACCCAGGATTGCTATGTGCGATGCTGACGAGGATCTACCAAGAGACGCTCCAGTACGGCCTTGCGAATGGCCGTCGGAAAATTTTATGGACCGTGCGGGAATTAAAGAAGAATTCAAAGCATATTTGCGCAATGTCGGTCTTGAGGATTTTCAGGCTAACAAATGCCCCCAGTATCATGACCTCACAAGTTCATTTGTGAGGAGGTTTAAGTATTCATCTTCGCGTAATTCTCCTTCAGTCATGTTTGATCTCTATGACAAATCGTATACCATGGACTTAGAGGATTTCACTCTTGCATGCAAACTTCCATCATGGGGCAGTATTAGGGATCCCCCTAAATCTGAATTTAGAAACTTTCTTGCTAGTATAACTGTAGGGGAATCTAGAGATATAACGCAGGCTACCATAGGGAGCATTCACTTTCCTGCTATACATTATTTTGCTCTCTTCATTGGTAGATGCATAAATGCTAAGGATGAAGCATGTCACATGTGTGTCCCTGATCTCAGCATTCTTAGGAGCGCTGTGTTAGGAGACCAATCTTATCATATGGGAGCCATTGTAGCTCGTAGGTTTGCATCATAATAGACATAATGGAGATTTCTTTGGAGGAATTTATGCAACCCGCTTAGCTCATTTTCTTGAGATAGACATTCATGAGGGTGATACGGAGTTGCCTCCTGCATATTTAGATTATAACTCTATGGCTTCGCACCAGTTTGTCGAGAGGCCTGAATCACCTCTCTTATATCGTTTAATTTTTGATAAACGACGTGTTTTCCGTATTACTCTCCCTGCTCCTGCCTTCTTTGATTCACAGACAAAAAGAAGATATGTTATTACCAGAGAGGAGGCAGAAGAGTACGAGAGGAGAGCGGAGGCAGCTCGACTCCACGCTGCAGCTCAGCAGGCGATAATCGCTGCACATCAGTATGATCCCAACTATTCCTCCTCATCACAGTACGACCCCAACAACTATTATTATGGATATCCACCAGGCCAGCCGTGGCTATAGACCAACTTAGGCCAAAAGCCTAAGCTTGGGGGAGTACGTATTTCTCACTGACATTACATTTATGTTCACACACACTCATTGCTAGATGTCGGTGCTCATACTTTTTCACTGTAATATCCACACTAGTAGAAAAAGGGTCAAACGTGAAGCACATTAGTGCCGGTTTGAATTTGAGCCGGCACTAATGGTACCATTAGTGTCGGTTCGAACGACTATGCATTAATGTCGGTTCATGTTGAACCTTTAGTATCGGTTTGTGCCACGAACCGATACTAAAGGGGTGATGGCAGGCTGGCGTCAGGCTGGGGCCCCACGATCACCTTTAGTACCAGTTCGTGGAACAAACCGGTACTAAAGGGCTAACCTTTAGTACCGGTTTGTGCCACGAACCGGTACTAAAGGGGTCTGACCTATAGTACCGGTTTGTGACACAAGCCGGCACTATAGGGCAATTTTCAAACTCTACCCCCCCCATGTGTCGCCATTTCAGTTCTGAAATAATCAAAAGAAAATGATAAAAACTTCAAAAAATAAAATCCTTCGAGAGGTAGTTATATTACTGCATCTACTAGTTAGGAAAATTTGAAAACTTAAATTTGGACATGTTTTGCAAAAAGTGTAGGGAAAATGTAAAACGGCTATAACTTTTGCATACGATGTCGGAAAAAACGTATAATATATCAAAAAATTCAGCACGAAAATCCGCATCCGATGGAGACGGCCTACGGCCTGTTTGCAATTTTTTAGAATCCTCAAATTCCAAAAGGAAAAAAAGATATGGTCAAATTTAAGTTTTTTTAAAAAAATTTGTTAAATCTGGCCAAACTACTCATTCAAGAAGTATTAATGTTACTACATAATTATTCAAGAATATTAGTGTTACTAAATAATTATTTCAGTTTTTTGAATTTTGGTCAAATTTGGTCAAACTATGGTCAAACTGTGGTCAAACTATGGTCAAACTTATTCAAGAAATATTAGTGTTACTAAATAATTACTGTTTCTTTTAGAATAATAGTTTCAAACTCAAACAGTGAAATGTGTGACTTCATGCTCGAGCTAAACTCCTGAGGGTTAATAGGATTGGCATCTTACTATTGTCAGGAAAACAACAAGTGCAGACTTGGAAATGAAGGAGAATAGAACCCGAAAGTTAAGCGTACTCGGGCTGGAGTAGTGAGAGGGATGGGTGACCAGTCGGGAAGTTAGATGATTTGGAATGAGTGATCCACACTTAAGCAGTTAAGAGAGGTGATTAGAGACTAAATCACCAAATAATTCAGAAAAATTAAAAATAAAAAAATCAATTTTTTTTTCAAAATTTAAAAAAAAAACTAAAAAAAAAACGTTTAGTACCGGTTGGTAACACCAACCGGTACTAAAGGTCCCCCATACCAGGGCGCGAGCTCACGCCACGTGGTGGCACTTTAGTGCCGGTTCGTGCCGAACCGGTACTAAAGGGGGGGGGGGCCTTTAGTGCCCACCAATTAGTGCTGGTTATGGGACCGGCACTAAAGGCCCTTACGAACCGGTTTTAAAGCTCCGTTTTCTACTAGTGCCATGCTAGTTTATTTTCTTTTTCCTGCTTTCTTCTTGTGTGTTTGCTAAACCTTAAGAAAAAAAATTAGTAGTAGTTTATTTTTTTGCTGTAGTAGTAATAATTAAAAAGAAAACCCAAAAATATTTCCCGTTCTTCTTTTGCTTGTTGGGAGCTTTCCCGTGTAAATAGTTTTATTTCTTTTCTTTTCTTTGGGGGTCAGTAGGAGAAGACTATAATTAAATTGTTGAAGTGGCTCTTATATGCATCTTTTTTGAATTAACCAAGAGCCCATATTGCCTTGTCTTCCCTTGTTTATTGAATGCTCGCAGATTCCAGCTTAGTCCAATGCACGTGCACTCTTATTATTATTCACACCGTTCGGTCATGCAAGTGAAAGGCAATTATGATGATATATGATGGATTGACTGGGATGAGAAAAGCTGGTATGAACTCGACCTCTTTTGTTTTTGTAAATATGATGAGTCCCTCGTTCTTGATTCAGCTTATTATGAATAAACATGTTTGCAATGACAATTAGAGATCATAGTTGCTTGTGCCATGCTTGATTAGCTATGAGTTATAATGATTTACCTTGTGTGCCAACATGCTATTGAGATGATTATGAGGTGGTATGATGGCACATGTTCACGCATGTAGTTGAAACAAAATCAACATAGCCTTCACGATATTTATGTTCATGGTGGATTATATCCTACTCATGCTTGCATCCAATGTTTATTAATTTTAATGCATGTACATGGCTGTTGTCGCTCTCTAGTTGGTCGCTTCCCAGTCTTTTGCTAGCCTTCACTTGTACTAAGCGGGAATACTGCTTGTGCATCCGATCCCTTAAACCCCAAAGTTATTCCAGATGAGTCCACCATACCTTCATATATGCGGTATCTACCTGCCATTCCAAGTAAATTTGTATGTGCCAAACTCTAAACCTTCAAATAAACGTTCTGTTTTGTATGCTCGAATAGCTCATGTATCAACCAAGGATGTCCTTATCTTCCGTGTTAGGCGGTTTATTCTCAAGAGGAGTGGACTCCGCTCCTCACTCACGAGAAAATGGCTGGTCACCGAGATGCCCAGTCCCATGCTTTATGCAAACGAAATCAAAATTAATTGCAAACAAAACTCCCCCTGGGACCTGATGTATGTTGGAGGCACTCGTTGTTTCGAGCAAGCCATGGATTGATGCTTGTTGGTGGAGGGGGAGTATAAACATTACCATTCTGTTTGGGAACCGCCTATAATGTGTTTAGCATGGAAGATATCGCCATCTCTTAGTTGTTATGTTGACGATGAAAGTATACCGCTCAAAATACAATCTATCTCTTTTTTCAAAACCGAGCTCTGGCACCTCTACAAATCCCTGCTTCCCTCTGCGAAGGGCCTATCCATTTACTTTTATGTTGAGTCATCACCCTCTTATTAAAAAGCACTAGCTGGAGAGCACATCCGTCATTTGCATTCATCACTATTAATTTATATTGGGCATGAGTTTGATTGGATCTCTTTTACCATGAATTACAATGTCTAGTCAGTCCTTGATCTTTAAAGGTGCTCTGCATTTATGTTTTGCGGTCTCAAAAAGGGCTAGCGAGATACCATCTTGTTATATCATATTATGATTGTTTTGAGAAAGTGTTGTCATCCGAGATTTATTATTATGGCTTGCTAGTTGATTATGCTATTGATATGAGTAATTGTGAGACGTGAGAATTATTGCAAATGTGGTTAGTTATGATCTATGCTGAAAACTTGAATGCTGGCTTGACATAGTTACAAAAACAAGAGCAAACAGAGTTTGTAAAAGTTTTTCTTTCTTTCTTTCAGTTTGTCAACTAAATTGCTTGAGGACAAGCAAGGGTTTAAGCTTGGGGGAGTTGATACGTCTCTGTTGTATCTACTTTTCCAAACACTTTTGCCCTTGTTTTGGACTCTAACTTGTATGATTTGAATGGAACTAACCCGGACTGACGCTGTTTTCAGCAGAATTGCCATGGTGTTGTTTTATGTGCAGAAAACAAATATTCTCGGAATGACCTGAAACTCCACGGAACATCTTAGAAAAAATAATAAAAAATCCTCACCAAAGATGAAGACCAGGGGGCCCACACCAATATCACGAGGGTGGGGGGGCACCCCCCTAGGGCGCACCCCCCTACCTCGTGGCCCCCCTGGATGCCCTTTGACGCCAACTCCAACTCTATATATTTGCTTTCGGAGAGAAAAAAATCAGAGAGAAGAAATCATCGTGTTTTACGATATGGAGCCGCCGCCAAGCCCTAAAACCTCTCGGGAGGGCTGATCTGGAGTCCGTTCGGGGCTCCGGAGAGGGGGATTCGTCTCCGTCGTCATCATCAACCATCCTCCATCACCAATTTCATGATGCTCACCGCCGTGCGTGAGTAGTTCCATCGTAGGCTTGCTGGACGGTGATGGGTTGGATGAGATTTATCATGTAATCGAGTTAGTTTTGTTAGGGTTTGATCCCTAGTATCCATTATGTTCTGAGATTGATGTTGCTATGACTTTGCTATGCTTAATGCTTGTCACTAGGGCCCGAGTGCCATGATTTCAGATCTGAACCTATTATGTTTTCACGAATATATGTGAGTTCTTGATCCTATCTTGCAAGTCTATAGTCACCTACTATGTGTTATGATCCGTCAACCCCGAAGTGACAATAATCGGGACCTCTCCCGGCGATGACCATAGTTTGAGGAGTTCATGTATTCACTATGTGCAAATGCTTTGTTCCGGTTCTCTATTAAAAGGAGGCCTTAATATCCCTTAGTTTCCAATAGGACCCCGCTGCCACGGGAGGGTAGGACAAAAGATGTCATGCAAGTTCTTTTCCATAAGCACGTATGACTATATACGGAATACATGCCTACATTACATTGATGAATTGGAGCTAGTTCTGTGTCACCCTATGTTATGACTATTACATGATGAACCGCATCCGGCATAATTATCCATTACTGATCCGGTGCCTACGAGCTTTCCATATACTGGTTTACGCTTATTTACTTTCCCGCTGCTATTGTTACAATCGTTACAAAATACCAAAAACATTAATTTTGTTGTCTTTACTTTTGTTGCTGCTACCACCACTATCATATTACTTTGCTACTAAACACTTTGCTGCAGATACTAAGTTTCCAGGTGTGGTTGAATTGACAACTCAGCTGCTAATACTTGAGAATAGTCTTTGGCTCCCCTTGTGTCGAATCAATAAATTTGGGTTGAATACTGTACCCTCGAAAGCTGTTGCGATCCCCTATTATCGGTGTCAAAACCGGCGGATCTCGGGTAGGGGGTCCCGAACTATGCGTCTAGGCCAGATGGTAACATGAGGCAGGGGACACGATGTTTTACCCAGGTTCGGGCCCTCTTGATGGAGGTAAAACCCTACGTCCTGCTTGATTAATATTGATGATATGGGTAGTACAAGAGTAGATCTACCACGAGATCAGAGAGGCTAAACCCTAGAAGCTAGCCTATGGTATGATTGTATCTTGTGATTGTTGTTCTATGGACCAAAACCCTTCGGTTTGTATAGACACCGAAGAGGGTTAGGGTTACACAAGGTCGGTTACAAAGGAGGAGATATCCATATTCGTATTGCCTAGCTTGCCTTCCACGCCAAGTAGAGTCCCATCCGGACATGAGACGAAGACTTCAATCTTGTATCTTCATAGTCTAATAGTCCGGCCAATGGAGATAGTCCGGCTGTTCGGAGACCCCCTAATCCAAGACTCCCTTAGTAGCCCCTGAACCAGGCTTCAATGACGATGAGTCCGGCGCGCAGTATTGTCTTCGGCATTGCAAGGCGGGTTCCTTCTCCGAATACATCACATAAGAATTTGAATACGAGGATAGTGTCCGACCCTGCAAAATAAGTTCCACATACCGCCATAGAGAGAATAATATTTTCGCAAATCCAATTTGCTGACTTGTTTTTGTAGCATGACGTTATGTCATGGCCCGATGATTATTCAAACCGTTTTTCTTCAACCATCTCCACACATAACGCGAGGCGGTTTCTTGACACGTCTCGTCAAAGCAGAGATCGTGCTCCCCCAATTATGGGATTCTCATTAATGCGGTCGTGGGTAACCCAACCGTGTCTAGGACCCCTAGATTATAGGCAAGTCCTAAATGGCTACCGAGAGGACGCTTGCTATTCACCCTCTTTATAAAGGGACAAGGTTTTCGCTTTTTCCCTCTCGTGCTCAATCGAACCCTTCCCCCGCCTTGAGTTCCAACACCCAAAGCCCAGGTTAGGTGCTCTGGATCTTCAATCATGTCCGGGTCCAGCCTTCAAGGCCGATGGATGCCCTCCTCCGTGACGGAAGAGGACATCAAGAAGTTGAGGGAGGCCAGATACCTGAACGCCGAGGTTTCGCATCGGCTTCCTGCTCGAGGGCAGGTCGTCCCTACTCCCGAACCCAACGAGAACGTCGTGTTCTTCTCCCACTTCCTTCGAGGCCTAGGCCTCACTCTGGATCCCTTCGTCAGGGGTTTGATGTTCTATTACGGGCTAGATTTCCACGATCTAGCTCTGGACTCCTTTCTCCACATTTCGACATTTATTGTCGTGTGTGAGGCCTTCCTCCGCATTACCCCTCACTTCAGCCTGTGGCTCAAGACCATTGAAGTGAAGCTGAAGATGATCGAGGGGCGAAATGCAGCATGCGGAGGTGCATCAATAGGCAAGATGGCAGGAGCTCCATGGCCGAAAGGTTCCATTCCAGAGGTGTCCGAATTATGGCAACGAGAGTGGTTTTACGTCACAGCTCCCAGAAGTGGCAAGTGGGCGGCTGCCCCCGCTTTCCGCTCGGGCCCCCCACCATGACTAATGTCATGGGTTAGCAGAGGTCTGAGCTGGGGTCCAGCCAAGGACGTGCCTATACTGCAAAGCCACATTTGAGATCTCTTTGAGGGAGATTTTAATTTGGTCGTGGTAATACAAGTTATGCTGGTTCGTCAAGTCCAGCCTTGCAAACGCCGGCCCCTTGGCTTGTGGGAGTTCAACCCAGAAGGGTCGCATGCCATTCAAAGTTTCCTCGGCCTGACGCACGAGGAGATGTACAAGTCATTCTTCGGACCTCAAATAGAGTGTCCGGATGCTACTAAGGACGTGGGCCTGAGCAGTAACCGCGCCGCCGAACAAGTAAGAAATCCTCTAGCCGAACACACTGTCCTTTATTCATCATGAAGTTATTTCTGAGAGATCGCTCTTTGACCAGGACTGTCTAACAAAGGCGAAGATGATTAGGTGTTCGGCCCCCCTCCCTAAGGGTTTGGAAAATCCGGTATTGGAAAAGATGCTCGAGCTCGCACCTTGCCCGGAGCCCTCGAAGGAAGATACATGGGGGAATAATATGGGCGGAAGCAGGCCCCCATCGCTGCCAGTCCCAACCGAGGGAATGAGCGCCTCCTTAAAGGAGGATAACCGGGGGAGGAAGAGGACTGCTTCTGAGGATCCGGAAGCCGAGGCCTCCAAACGAGAGAAGAAGTCTCCAACAGAGGGTCCTGCCTCGGGGGGTGCTCTTGCCGCACAAAGTCCGCGGGGGGATCAGCCCTCCAACGAGTCGTAAGTGATCCAAAAAATGCTTTAACAGTGAAGGTATACTATATTTCTTTTGAGAAAATAACCGCCGCATATATCTTGCAGTTCGGGTCTTAGCCCTTCTCAGCTGAGCTCGTCTTTGGGGGATCTTCTTCCGGAGATGATGGAGAGCGAAACGCCTCCCCCGGACTCCTCCGCTCAAGAAGCGGGCGACCCCGAAATGTCGTCACGGAGGGCCTCTCCGGATCCGGTGAGGCGAGAAGATAATCCCATAGACCCGAAGTCCCCAGCATCCGGCTCTCGAAGAGAGCAAACAAAAGAGTCCAGCACCGTCTGGTATGCGATCGGATGCTCTGAGGAAGCTGTTGGGGCGAGCGGCCATCTCAGAAGAACACCATACGCTGATGGGTACAGTGATGGAAAGAATTTCGTCCGCCGAAAGCGGATTACATGAAGCCTTTATGAGTCTACTGACATGCTTTGAGGTACGTGAAATAATATGTGATAGTACCGCACATGTTAGGTGTGCCCTGTGTAGATAGTAGCCCCTGAGACTCTGGTTGTCATCGAGAACGGTGGCGAACAGAGGATCATTGTCCCAGGCAATAACCAGACTGCCTTTATGTGCAGGTGGTGGAAGCTCCGGTGGCTAGCCGGACTAGTGAGTTTGCCGAATTAAAACGGCAACTGGATGCGGCAGACGCCGACATCAAGCTTGTTAACAAGCGGCTTGACGAATCACAGGGTAAGTAATGTTCTGGTGAATGTCACACAATAAGAGCAGCATGATGCCAGTATCTTTAATATGTTGTGACTGCAGACGGAGCTGCCACTGTGGAGACCCTTCGGGCCGAACTCGCCCGAGCCAAGGAACAAGCGAGGGTTAGTAATGCGGCTGCTTTGAAGGTAGCCGAAGAGTTAAGAGCCGAGAAGGCCGCCCATTGTGAAAGCAAAGAAAAGATGGCCAAGATGGCCGTAGAATTAAAAGGCACTCCCGACCATTGCCAGTTCCTTGAAGAACAGAACCGAGTGAAGGCAGCGGACCTTGAGAAGGCCACTATGGCGACCAAAGACAGTCGCTCTGCTATGAGGGCGAAGAAGGAAGAGTTGCGCAAAGCCGGGGATATTGCGGCTGGGAAGCCCTTTCTACTGCGGAGGAAGTTTGGAGATCCGCGGTATGCCCCTCTGGATCGACTGTGGAGTTTGGCAGACGCATATATGGACTTGGCGGCGAGCACTGTCGATGCGGTCGAATACTTCCAAGATCAATCAGATCATGAAGTGGACAAGCTATTCTGGTCGCAATTCAACGTTCCAGAGCATCCGCCTCCCTTGACTGATCAGCTAGCCGAATGGGCCAAACTTAATAGGTTGTCCGGACTCGCCATGAGGTCTGTTGTAGATCATTTGTGGCCGGAGAAGCCGAAGCCGAACAGCTATTTCAGCTTAGTGCAACAGTTCTTTGGTGCGGTGCCGCGCATCAACGCGATGAAGAGGTCAGCGTGCATAGAAGGCTCGCGGATGGCCTTTGCCCGTGTCAAGGCATACTGGGCGGAGATGGATGCTACCACTGTTGCGGCGCAAGGTTCGGCCATAGGCCGAGTAGCTGCCGAGCACTATTCTTGAGGGTGCTCGTTTGATAGAGTCTCAGTGCTCGAAGAATATTATGTTTGAATGACATGTATTCCCATTGTAAACACAATGTTTTTATGAAATATAGTAAGGCTGTATTTATACTTTTGTCGGAAAGTAATGTGATGCCTCCTGTGCGACCGTTTGTGTATATATGTATATAACCTGAAAGATTGCAGTCGTCGGCTTCAACCCCCACGCATAGAATGCGGAGGTGCTTGCAAAAAATGCGTGTTCACATTTAACCCAACGTCTTGGTCCTATTAAGGAGGTGATAGCACAGCAAACGAGGCAACCAGACTATAATGCTTTAACACTTTCACTTAGCCATAGGAGTTTGACAGTGGGGCTACTAGATAGCCCCTGGTGGCTCCGCACTCTCCCGATCTCGGGGTGCGTACATGCCTTGCCGGAAAACGGCCCTTCGTTAAGGCGGAGGAATTCTAACATTCCGAGAGTTCATCGAGTGGTTGACCAGTCTCACGCTATATCATGACAATCAGTTTTCGGCCTTCTCTACTGAGGTGCTTGTCCAGATGAACCAGGGCACAATCGCAGTAGTTCTCCTGCTGCTGCCTTAGCCGATAAAGCGGAACGTAAGGCACCAAAACACAGGAGCCGGGCAAACCCAACATTTGACCAAAGACAATGATTCTAAGCTGATGTATATAAGGCCAAACTCGCGAGGCCGAACACTCCCTAAGGTATTCGGTCTTTATGGTATAAATCGGGCCTAAATAGTGCCCTTTGTAAGAAGCCCCTTGTGTCCAGATATGTGCATTATTCTGACGTGGCCACATGCCAAGACGTCAGCATCCTTCTCAATTGTACTGAGAA
The DNA here is from genome assembly GCF_018294505.1 of Triticum aestivum. NCBI lineage: Eukaryota > Viridiplantae > Streptophyta > Magnoliopsida > Poales > Poaceae > Triticum > Triticum aestivum. Next base: position 607,794,999 of record NC_057797.1, on the reverse strand, counting down.
TTCGAGGGATGTGTATCAATAAGAGACAGTAAAAAAGGTATACACAGGGTCTTAATCTAAAAAGAATCCTTGGAGCGGGTCCTTGATGCACGTCTGCACCTGTGTCTCCGTTGTGCCGTATCCTGGACGGGTGTTGCACGATGATCATCTGTAAAAGAGAGGAACTTAGGTGAAAAAGTTGTCGTGCAAAAAGATAGTTTTTAAAGAAACCATGTATAACTAAAAATGAGTAGAAATTGCCACTTGTCTGCGCGCGTTGAGCCCCTTGTATTTGTAATAGGGGTGTGGCCATCAATCTGGTACAAATTACATATAGCAGCGCCGGACTCGTCTAACCGCGTCTGTGGTCTTGACGACCTATCAAATGTTTTAGTTGGTGAGGCCGTTTTTAGTGTGCGGCTGCCAAGGCAGTCGCATTCTCTTAGGCGCGCAAAGATCGCTTAATACTTCCGTTCACTGTAATGATGCCGCGTGGTCCGGGCATTTTGAGCGTCAGGGAAGCGTAATGTGGTATTGCATTAAAGCGAGCAAAAGCTTCGCGTCCAAGTAGTGCTTGATAGCCACTTTGGAACGGAGCGATGTTGAAGGTTAAATGTTCGCTATGGAAGTTATCGGGGAAGCCGAATATAACCTTTAGTAGCAGGGAGCCCGTGCAATGAGCCCCTGGGCCTGACGTTACTCCTTTAAAGGTGGAATTGCTATGGCAAATTTTTGTTGGGTCTATCCCCATTTCGCGGATTGTATCCTGGTATATCAGGTTGAGACTGCTGCCACCGTCCATCAGGACTCATGTGAAGTGGTATCCGTCAATTATTGGGTCTAATACCAGGGCAGCCCATCCTGCACGCCAGATACTTGCTGAGTAAGCACGATGGTCGAAAGTGATCGGTTGAGACGACCAGTGGCAGGACTCCGCGGTGGTATGCCTTTGGGCATATTTTTCTGGGAGTGCCGTTTTGTTTCTCCCCTTGATCATGTGTAACACGTTTACCGTTTTGACTTCTGGTGGAAATTTCTTTTGTTCCCCAGTGTCTTGCTTGAGAGGCTCATCCTCGTCTTCGCTTGGTGTATCCTCCCCCTTGTGTACGGTGTTGAGCTTGCCGGACTGCTTGAAGACCCAACATTCTCTGTGGGTATGATTAGCTGGTTTACCAGGGGTACGATGGATCTGACATATTTGGTCCAGAATTTTGTTTAGGATGGATAGTTCGTCTCTGACGCCTTTAGAGGGCGGCTTTTGCTGACCTGGCCGAGAGCTTTTGAATTCGACGTTTACTGCCGTGCTCTTCGTGTTGTCTTCTTTATTCTGGCGTTTGTTATTGCTGTTGCGCCGTGATTTCCCGTTTCCATCTCTAACTTTGGATGTACTGGGGTCGCTGATTTCCCGTCCTCACCCGCGCAAAAGCGGGTCATGAGGCTTGTTAATTCTGCCATTGTTCTCAGCTTTTCTTGGCCGAGGTGTCTGGCAAGCCATTCGTCACGGACGCTATGCTTAAAAGCTGCCAAGGCTTCGGCGTTCGGACAGTCAACACTTTGGTTCTTTTTAGTAAGAAACCTGTTCCAAAGCTGTCGGGATGACTCTCCGAGCTGTTGAGTTATATGACTCAAATCATCCGCGTCAGGAGGTCGGACATAAGTCCCTTGAAAATTTGCTCGAAAAGCGTCTTCGAGCTCTTCCCAGCTTCCAATGGAGTTTTTGGGGAGGCTTTTAAGCAAGTGACGAGCTGGTCCTTTGAGCTTGAGGGGTAAGTACTTGATGGCGTGGAGATCATCTCCTCGAGCCATATGGATGTGGAGGATATAGTCCTCAATCCAGACCCCGGGGTCTATTGTTCCATCGTATGCCTCTATGTTTACAGGTTTGAATCCCTCTGGAAATTCATGGTCTAGCACCTCATCAGTGAAACATAGGGGGTGTGCGGCACCCCTGTATCTGGGTGTACCGCGTTGTTCGGATGTTTGTTGTGTTACATCGTATGCTGGGGCGCGCTTGCGTGGTCCGTAGATGGATCTGGTTGCGCTGTCCTTTTGGTGCGAGCCCTCGCGTGGATCGCGTATTGTCTTGTGAGTGGCGTTGTTTGCCGCTCTATGTTGGTCGTGAGGTCGTCTATCCGGCCAGGTGGCTGTTTTGATTTTTGGTTGTGGGGGGTCTGAGGCCTCCTCATTGAATTCAGGTAGCAACTTCCGCTTTGGGTAGCTCTTGGTGGGGCGATTGTCGCCGTACTTTGCTGCTGTGTTGAGTACTTTACTCCATCTGATTTGGAGTGTGTCCTGCGCAGCCTTGATCCTTTGCTTCTGCTTTTTCAGACTCCTCGCGGTGGCAACAAGCCTTTGACGGGCATTCTGCTGCTCCGGGTGCCTGTCCGGCGTTATGTCGTCCGGACTATTATCTTTGACAGAATTGGTTTGTTCGGTTTGATTCTCCGTACTGCCGTGGTCCGGCAGTGGTTCGCTCTGCTCCAACGCTGGGTCTGTATGATCGTTATTTCTGCCGAGGTGCGATTTGGGGCGGCGCTTGCGCCGCCGCTTTGACTGCTTCTCGAGGGAACAAGCCTTTGGTGCGTCCTTCCGTTCCTCGTCGTCGTCTTCTTTTGGTGTGTCCACCATGTATACGGCATATGATGAGGTGGACGTCCAGCGCCCTGTGGGCAGTGGTTCCTCTTCGCCTCCCGCATCGTCGTCCATACCGTCGATGTCTTCGGAGTCGAAGTCGAGCATGTCGGTTGAGTCATTGACAGTGGCTATTAAGTGGGTGGTGGGTGGGCGTCGAATTTCTTTGTCGTCGACATCCCAATCCTATTGGCCATAATCCGGACAGGGCTCTCCTGACAAAGAGAGAGACCTTAGTGAATTCAGAATGTGGCCGAAGGGCGAGTGCTGAAAGATATCCGCGGCGGTGAATTCCATGATCGGCGCCCAATCGGATTCGATTGGCAGGGGCGCGGGCGGTTCAGAGTCAGAAAAAGAGTTCGGCACTGTCACACCCTGCATTTTGTAACATGTTATTTGCATTAATAAAGCATGAAAATTTGGACCAACAAAAACTTTTGCATTATTTGGCTTTTTATTTTGAAGTTGGTTTTGTCTCTGTGATTTTAGAGTGCTCTACAAAGTCAACAACTTCACCCCCTATACTTCATCTCCTTGCCCCAAACTTCTGCCCAATGATCATGCCATGTGTATAGTGCAATATAGTATTTTCTTACAAAAATAATTTGGCAAAAAAGTATTTTCTAAAATTAGATTTCCAAAAACCCTTGAATTGAGATTTGCACTGCAAGTACTTAATTAAGAGCAGCAAAAATGTTTCCAAAAATATATTTGACTCCTATTAGATATAGGATAACCAGAAACCACAAAAATATAATTTTAAAAGTTATTTTCCTATTGTATTTAAAAGCTTTTTCTTAAGGCCAGAAATGGTCTTTAATAGGGAAAAATTATTTTAATGTTTCAAAAATATTTGAGAAAATTTAGGGAAACTCAGTGGACATATACTTTCCGTATATAAGAGTTTCAACACATGGTCATGTTCAAAATAATGGGCAAAACCTCCCAAAACCATTCCTGCCCATTTCAAGGATTTGAAATATTTCTATAGGAAATATTTTCATAAAAATCCAAGGAAAATCCAACAAGTCACAAATGCATATTGTGATGACCTTGCAAATCCTCATCTCAATTAAGGTCAGTTTAGTTCACCAAAATGCACCAAAACCCTCTCTGACTAGAATCAAATTTGAACAACTTTGTACTACCAACTTTCTCTCCTTGACCCCAACTTTTGTGATCATGTTCATATGACCAAATGAGGCCACTACACCAAGTGGTGCATCAAGGAGAAATGATTTGGTCAACCAGATCTGCACAAGTTCATTTCTGCTAATTTCTAGGGTTTACAAAAGTTGCATTGGAAACTTTGCCCAAATAAGCTCAAAATTGGTGGAAGGCCCTAAATATATGTGTCATTTCACCCTGTGGAGTCTCATGGCAGATGGAAGCCATCTACTTGCCCAAACCAGCATCAAACACCTTCTGCCACTTTACAAAAATCCCATTTTTGGCCTCTTTCACTAATCTCCGTAGGCTCAACTTTTTACCACAGCACTTCCTAGTCCACCTCTAGCACCTGTGTGCTTTGCTGCCCAAGGAAGCAATGATGAAGGGGGGAGAACCCCATTTTTCTGCTCTAGACAGCAGAATTCCCTCTCTCTCTCAGCCTCCTTCTCTCCCCTCAGCTTTCCAGAGCGACCAAGGCTCGTTCCAGCTTTTTCCCATGCCCCCTGCAGCCTCCAGACACAAGTGGACGCGCACGGACGCGGGAAAGCCGCGGATGCCGGCCAAAGTCGCGCTCTGTAGCGCCCTGCCAGAGCACCCGACCATTGACGCCGTGTCTCCCGACCACCTCGAGCCTCCCCCGCGCGCCAGTCGATGCCCCTCGACGTCCGATCCACGCCAGCAGGCCACCCACTTGCTCCCGCGCCCTCCTCTCTCTCCTGCAGCTCGCGCCAGAGCGCCGCCCCGCTCGGCCAATGCTCGCGCCACTCCTGTGGCCCGCGTGCAGCTCGTCCCGCTCCTCCTCTCTCCCCCTGGCACCCTACACCACTCCCACGAACACCCCCGAGCCCCTGTTCCCTCTCTAATGGCCACCCGAGCCGATCCCGCGGGAACCCGTAGGCCGCGCCCACAGTGGACCTCGGCCGGCCTATAAAAGGCGACCCCGAGCCTCTCTCTCGCTCCCTGTCGCTCCCCCACACTCTTAATCCGCCTCCCACACCACCCATTGGTCTCCAGAGCCGCTCGAGCTCGAGATCGAGCTCGAGACCCGCCGCCTCGGCTCGTCGGCGATCGCGCGGTACAGGCCTCCTCCGCCCCCGTTTTCTCTCGATCTGGAACCGCGCGGCCACGCTGACCCTTTCCCCTCTCTTCCCCACTCTTTTTGCAGTCGGGAACGGCCGGAGCCATCGACACCCGAGGCACCTCCGCCGCGTGACCTCGTCGCCGGTGAACCAGGCTACTCCGGCGACCGTCTCCACCACCACCCGAACGGCGACATCCTCCCGAGTCCAACGGTACCACCCACGCACCCTCCCGTGCCCTGTATCGCCACCGGCGAGCTCGCCGTTGCCCCTGTATAGAGGTAGACGATGACGGCCGTGGGCCCTGACCGTCAGCCTCACGCCCTGACGGGTGGGACCCACCTGTCAGGTTTAAACACGCACGCACGCGCACCGGTTCGCTGCGTCGGCTGAAGGCGTATTTCGCCTTTACGCCTTCGATGTGGCAGCCTCGCGTGGGCTGAAACCCATCTGGGCCTGCTGCACTGTGGCCCTTCTGGCCCAGTTGCATAGTGCTCCTTCCCCTTTTTCTTTTTCTGAAAACTTGCAAAAATTCCACAGGATTAAATATTAATCCAAATGCAATAATTCCAACTCCCACATTTTTCTAAAAATCCCACCTATTTAATGGTGTAACTTTCATAAATATCCATCAAACTTTTCTGCACTGTTCAAATTTAAATTCAAATTTGAGCATTTGTATTCCCCTTTGAAAATCCATTTCTCCTATTATACAACTCCAAATCCAAAACTAGGAATTTTCCCCTTCTTAGTTTTCCACCTAGTATTTTACAAAATAAATTGACATTTTTCTGAGCACTTTGGTTTTTCTGTTTTATTATTGCCTTATTTCCTCATTACTGTTTTGCGACGATAGATTGTGTTGCTGATGAAGGAGTTGGACCAGAAGACTTTGAAGACCCAGAAGACTTTGTTGAGCCAGGCAAGCAGCCCTTTGACCATGTCTATGAAACCCTTTTTATGCATTTCATATAGCACTTTATTATTGTCGCATCGGAATCATGATGAGAGGGTAGCCACTTTGGTGGGTTGCCTTCATTTCCTCCTTGTTGATACTTGCATTGTGCATGACCCTACCTCCTTATGAGGGTTATGCTGGTGGGAATAGATAGGATGTTAAAGTAGTGCTACGCAAAAAGGGACGGGAAAATGCATGGTGAAGGAGACAAGTACTTTCAAAGGACTTTTCGAAAACCCCGTCGGGTGCCACTTATGCCCGAGGGAGACAATGAGATGCGTAACCACTTGATGATGAAGTGGTGTACCGAGGCAAGTGTGCGTGTTGTTTTTCGAAAACGGATTAGATTTAAGATTTGTCGACTGTCCCAACCATACATGCGCAACCACTCTACCCTTATGTGGGAAAGGGCATTATTGATTACCTAGGCCGATACTAGCTTGGAGCCCGCATTACTAGTGACGGGTAAGAGTTGGTGCTCTCTCTCGGGATGGGTTCGTGCCAGGTAGGGCGGCCAAGAACATTTTTATGGGGCACCGGACACACCGTTGGTACCCCGTGCCAGTGGTATGTGATGAATATAGGAGCGAGGCTCCACAATTTTAAGTTGTGAAATGTTGGGAATGGGGGTTACTACCAATCGAGTGGACTCCATGTTAGTGTCGTCTAGGGAAAGGTAGTGATCGGGTGCTTACCCCGGGTACTTGAGGTACCGCGGGTCGTGGATGACACGGAAATTCCCCGGATCTTGTGGGTAAAGTGTGCAACCTCTGCAGAGTATAAAACTATTCGAATAGCCGTGTCCACGGTCAAGGACAGTTGGGCGGTGCTGCTTAAACTACGTCCACATGTTTACAAACCAGTGTGTGTTTGGATAAGTGGGAAGAACTACTTGGGTCAAGTCAAAGGACTTGACATGATTGAGTTGGGTTGGTGCCCACTCTTTTTATGTTGATACCACTACTTGGGTCAAGTCAAAGGACTTGACATGATTGGGTTGGGTTGGTGCCCACTCTATTTATGTTGATATCTGTAACCTGTCCTCATGGTTACTTGAATTTCCCCTGATGCATGTCTTACGAGTTGTTGAACATGCCATTGCACTCAAAAACTAGCTTTCCGCGAAAATTTACCTATAACATGCATTGTTGTACCTTGAACCAAAACATGGGTTGCTTGCGAGTACATTCAAAGTACTCACTGGCTTGCCACTGGTTATTTAATTGGCCAGGCATGGAAGAACAGGAGTTCGAAGAAGAATTCTTTGAAGACGAACATGCGAACTAGGGCGTTTCCCAGTCAGAATGCTTGTAGGGTTAAGGCAGATGGCATGGGTTCTAATTATCGACGAAGATTTCCGCTGCTTATGTTTCATTCGATGTTCAGCCCTTAAGGCTTTATCTATGTAAGACTTGACCATGATGGTCATAATTTGTGTAAGACAGTATGTATGGATGTAAGACTCTTGTTATTCAGCTTCTGTGTGTTCAGTGAGCATTGATCTCTGGGATCACTGTACACGTGCATTCGGTGATCTCGACTTGTGAGTCAGGGTCCCCACAGGCACCTTGGAGTCACGGGCTGCGCAGAGGATTATGCTGGTGTTTGGCTCGATCGCCGTTGAGACTGCAGCCCCTGAGGTGGTGTCTAACCATCCATCCTCGATTGGCGCAGTTGGCTCCGAGCTAAGGGTCGGAGCTGATGCGGGCGTGGCCTCTGGGGTACTGTTCGGCGGCAGAGCTAGGTCATACCCATGGCGACAGTGCGGCGCGCCCGACTGTGGCTCGAATCCGTCGAAGATCAAGTCTCTGCGGATGTTGGCCGTGTAGTTCAAACTTCCAAATCTGACCTGACGGCCAGGGCGTAGCTTTCAATCTGCTCCAGAAGGCCAAGCGAATTAGCCCGTAGTGCAAAGCCGCCGAATACGAAGATCTGTCCGGGGAGAAAAGTCTCACCTTGGACCGCATCGCTATCGATGATAGTAGGAGCCATCAAGCCCAATGGCGACGACACAGAGGAACTCTCAATGAAAGCACCAATGTCGGGGTCAAAACCGGCGGATCTCGGGTAGGGGGTCCTGAACTGTGCGTCTAGGCCAGATGGTAACAGGAGGCAGGGGACACGATGTTTTACCCAGGTTCGGGCCCTCTTGATGGAGGTAAAACCCTACGTCCTGCTTGATTAATATTGATAATATGGGTAGTACAAGAGTAGATCTACCACCAGATCAGAGAGGCTAAACCCTAGAAGCTAGCCTATGGTATGATTGTATCTTGTGATTGTTGTTCTACGGACCAAAACCCTTCGGTTTATATAGACACCGAAGAGGGTTAGGGTTACACAAGGTCGGTTACAAAGGAGGAGATATACATATTCGTATTGCCTAGCTTGCCTTCCACGCCAAGTAGAGTCCCATCTGGACACGAGACAAAGTCTTCAATCTTGTATCTTCATAGTCTAATAGTCCGGCCAATGGAGATGGTCCGACTGTCCGGAGACCCCCTAATCCAGGACTCCCTCACCTATACTTGTGGTTTATCACCCTGCCTTCGTTTTCCTTCCGCTTGTGCTTGCCTTTTATATTGTTGTTTCAAATTAGTAGTTTGCTATTGTTGGGTTGAACCAGTATGATTATGTCGTGCTTGTCATGGTTGAACAAGTTTATTTATGTCATCAAGTACAATGTTTTGCTTATCTCATTATATAAGTTTGGTAGCTTCGTATGTTGTTAATCCATCATTTCAAATTCAAAGTAGCCTGTGAATGGAACTTTGTGGCTGCTCTAAAGTACTAGTTATGAAGCAACTAATCACACAACATTGTTCCATGTGTAGTTTCGATTCAATATTGTATGGAAAACATAACATTGAAAACAATCAGCACAATTTTGAGTTGCTTAAGAGCGCTTCAAAAGTTGAAGCAGAAATTCTTAGTACATCATGTAGTGTTCTCATTCATATGTAGCTGCTAGAAAATTAACAAGTACTACAAACAGAAAAAGTTAAGAAGCATCAGCACACACTTATGTTGGTGACTTGCAGATTAAGAATGACAGTACTAGTACACTTGATTGGACAGTACATACTTACTACAATAGAAAGTACAAAGAAGCATCAATCCTTAACACCCCCCAAAAATGTCAGACTAAGAACATAAGTGCTACTATGAATGGACTATCAGTACAACTTAGTCTACACGCAAGTACCATAGTAATGAAAATGACACCAGAAGACCGTTGAGAACAATCACAAAAACAAACACAAAAAAGAAGACAAAAAACTCAAATGAAAAAGATTACACTTACACAAAACTCACAAGAACTAGAACAAAAAGAATCAGTCCAAGTTACTGGTGGAGTCAAGTACTAGATTCAAACAAAAAAATTGACCGCCCAAGGACCGGCGTACGCCCTGACGATGCTAGATACTTGAACTCGAGCCCGTGGTCGAATCCCTAGTAATCCGCACAACGCAGGGCCTCCCATCGAGGGCCCACAGGTCATGAGAGAGAGCGAGCGCCGTATATAAGCGCTCATGTAAGTATTTCAGAGGAGTTCGATCGATGAGCCTCGGATGCACTTATAAATAGGTCTAGAGCCCCTCGACTAGCGAGGTGGGACTAAACCCAGAGCCCACGCGCCCGCCGCGCTGCATAGTCGTGCGGACGAGCTATCTGGCCTAGAAAACGGCCCAATAGCCTTATTTATGTGCATCTAGGCCAGATATTACCATTGGCGTCAGAATCCAGATGACTCTTGGTAGGCATTGGCGTCTGCTACGTCTTGAGCTTGCATTGGTTTTCCCCGAAGAGGAAGGGATGATGCAGCAGAGTAGCGTAAGTATTTCCCTCAGTTTTTGAGAACCAAGGTATCAATCCAGTAGGAGGCCACGCTCAAGTCCCTCGTACCTGCACAAAATGATAGCTACTCGCAACCAACGCGATTAGGGGTTGTCAATCCCTTCACGGTCACTTACGAGAGTGAGATCTGATAGATATAATATTTTTGGTATTTTTGGTATGAATATGCAAAGTAAAAAGTAAAGGCAAAGTATAAAGCAAAGCAAGATTAAAGTGATGGAGATTGATATGATGAGAATAGACCCGGGGGCCATAGGTTTCACTAGTGGCTTCTCTTAAGAGCATAAGTATTCTATGGTGGGTGAACAAATTACTTTTGAGCAATTGACAGAATTGAGCATAGTTATGAGAATATCTAGGCATGATCATGTATATAGGCATCACGTCCGTGACAAGTAGACCGAAACGATTATGCATCTACTACTATTATTCCACTCATCGACCGCTATCCAACATGCATCTAGAGTATTAAGTTAAAAACAGAGTAACGCCTTAAGCAAGATGACATGATGTAGAGAGATAAATTCATGCAATATGAAATAAACCCCATCTTGTTATCCTCGATGGCAACGATGCAATATGTGCCTTGCTGCCCCTTCTGTCACTGGGAAAGTACACCGCAAGATCGAACCCAAAGCTAAGCACTTCTCCCATGGCAAGAACTACCAATCTAGTTGGCCAAACCAAACGGATAATTCGAAGAGACTTGCAAAGATAACCAATCATACATAAAATAATTCAGAGAAGATTCAAATATTATTCATAGATAGACTTGATCATAAACCCACAATTCCTCGATCTCAACAAATACACCGCAAAAAGAAGATTGCATCGAATAGATCTCCACAAGAGAGGGGGAGAACTTTGTATTGAGATACAAAGAGAGAAGAAGCCATCTAGCTACTAACTATGGACCCGAAGGTCTGAGGTAAACTACTCACACTTTGTCGGAGGGGCTAGGATGATGTAGAAGCCCTCCGTGATGACGACCCTCTTCCGGCGGAGCTCCGGAACAGGCCCCAAGATGGGATCTCGTGGATACAGAAAGTTGCGGCAGTGGAATTAGGTTTTTGGATCCTGTTCTGATCGTTTGGGGGTACGTAGGTATATATAGGAGGAAGGAGTACATCGGTGGAGCACTGAGGGGCCCACGAGGCAGGGGGCGCGCCCTAGGGGGGCGCCCCCACCCTCGTGACCTCCTCTTTGACTCCTTGGAGTAGGGTCCAAGTCTCCTGGATTACGTTCGGTGAGAAAATCACGTTCCCGAAGGTTTTATTCCGTTTGAACTCCGTTTGATATTCTGTTTCTCCGAAATACTGAAATAGGCAAAAAACATCAATTCTGGGCTGGGCCTCCGGTTAATAGGTTAGTCCCAAAAATAATATAAAAGTGGAAAATAAAGCCCAATATAGTCCAAAACAGTAGAGAATATAGCATGGAGCAATCAAAAATTATAGATACGTTGGAGACGTATCAGGCATCCCCAAGCTTAATTCCTGCTCGTCCTCGAGTAGGTAAATGATAAAAAGAGAATTTTTGATGCGGAGTGCTACTTGGCATAATTTCAATGCAAATCTTCTTAATTGTGATATGAATATTCAGATTCGAAAGATTCAAGACAAAATTTTATATTGACATAAAAATAATAATACTTCAAGCATACTAACAAAGCAATTATGTCTTCTCAAAATAACATGGCCAAAGAAAGTTATCCCTACAAAATCATATAGTATGGCTATGCTCTATCTTCACCACACAAAATATTTAAATCATGCACAACCCCGATGACAAGCCAAGAAATTGTTTCATACTCTAACTTTTTCAAAACGTTTTCCATCTTCACGCAATACATGAGCGTGAGCCATGGATATAGCACTATAGGTGGAATAGAGTGGTGGTTGTGGAGAAGACAAAAAGAAGGGGAAGATAGTCTCACATCAACTAGGCGTATCAACGGGCTATGGAGATCCCCATTAATAGATATCAATGTGAGTGAGTAGGGATTGCCATGCAACGGATGCACTAGAGCTATAAATTTATGAAAGCTCAACAAAAGAAACTAGTGCGTGTGCATCCAACTTGCTTGCTCACAAAGACCTAGGGCACTTGAGGAGGCCCATCATTGGAATATACAAGCCAAGTTCTATAGTGTAAAATTCACACTAGTATATGAAAGTGATAACATGAGAGACTCTCTACTATGAAGATCATGGTGCTACTTTGAAGCACAAGTGTGGTAAAGGATAGTAGCATTGCCCCTTTTTATTTTTATTTTTATTATTTTTGGGCCTTCTTTTTTTTCTTTGGCCTTTCTCTTTTTTTGGGACAATGCTCTATTAAATGATGATCATCACACTTTTATTTATTTACAACTCGATTCTAAAACAAAGTATGACTCTATATGGATGCCTCCGGTGGTGTACCGGGATATGCAATGAATCAAGATTGACAAGTATGAAAAAATTATGAATGGTGGCTTTGCCACAAATACTATGTCAACTACACGATCATGCTAAATAATATGACAATGATGAATGTGTCATGATGAACTAGATGGTGGAAAGTTGCATGGCAATATATCTCGGAATGGCTATGGAAATGCCATAATAGGTAGGTATGTTGGCTGTTTCGAGGAAGGTATATCGTAGGTGTATGATACCGGCGAAAGGTGCGCGGTATTAGAGAGGCTAGCAAAGGTGGAAGGGTGAGAGTGGGTATGATCCATGGACTCAACATTAGTCATAAAGAACTCATATACTTATTGCAAAAATCTAGAAGTTATCAAAGCAAAGTATTACGCGCATGCTCCTAGGGGGATAGATTGGTAGGAAAAGACCATCGCTCGTCCCCGACCGCCACTCATAAGGAAGACACTCAATAAATAAATCATGCTCCGACTCATCACATAACGGTTCACCATACGTGCATGCTACGGGAATCACAAACTTTTAACACAATTATTTTTTAAATTCACAACTACTCAACTAGCATGACTTTAATATTATCACCTCCATATCTCAAAACAATTATTATGCTTCAATCTTTTCTTAGTATTCAACACACTCAAAAGAAAGTTTCACAAATCTTGAATACCAAGCATATTATTATTAAGCAAATTACCATGCTATTAAGAGACTCTCAAAATAATTTAAGTGAACCATGAGAGATCAATAGTTTCTTTAAAACAAATCCACCCCCGTGCTCTAAAAGATCTAAGTGAAGCACATTGAGCAAAATTATAACGCTCAAAGATATAAGTGAAGCACATAGAGCAAAACTACTTAGCTCAAAAGATATAAGTGAAGCACATAGAGCAAAACTACTTAGCTCAAAAGATATAAGTGAATCACATAGAGTAAAATTACATAGCTCAAAAGATATAAGTGAAGCACATAGAGCAAAACTACTTAGCTCAAAAGATATAAGTGAAGCACATAGAGCATTCTATCAAATTTTAATTCATGTATGGCTCTCTCAAAAGGTGTGTACAGCAAGGATGATTGTGTCATACTAAGACACAAAGACACAAATAATACAAGACGCTCCAAGCAAAACACATATCATGTTGGTGAATAAAAATATAGCTCCAAGTAAATTACCGATGGAAGTGGACGAAAGAGGGGATGCCTTCCGGGGCATTCCCAAGCTTTGACTTCTTGGTGTACTTGGATTATCTTGGGGGTGCCATGGGCATCCCCAAGCTTAGGCTCTTGCCACTCGTTTTTCCATAATCCATCAAAAGAATTCACCCAAAACTTGAAAACTTCACAACACAAATCTTAAAGTAGAAAACTCGCGAGCTCCGTTAGCGAAAGAAAACAAAAGACCACTTCAAGGTACTGTAATGAACTCATTATTTATTTATATTGGTGTTAAACCTACTGTATTCCAATTTCTCTATGGATTATAAACTATTTTACTAGCCATAGATTCATCAAAATAAGCAAACAACACACGAAAAACAGAATCTGTCAAAAACAGAACAGTCTGTTGTAATCTGTAGCTAGCACAAGATCTGGAACCCCAAAAATTCTAAAATAAATTTCTGGACGTGAGGAATTTATCTATTAATCATCTTCAAAACGAATTAACTAAATATCACTCTTCAAATAAAAATGGCAGCAGTTCTCGTGAGCGCTAAAGTTTCTGTTTTTGACAGCAAGTTCAACAAGACTTTGCCCAAGTCTTCCCAACGGTTCTACTTGGCACAAACACTAATTAAACACAAAAAACACAACCAAAACAGAGGATAAACAATTTATTTATTACTAAGAAGGAGCAAAAGGCAAGGAATAAAAATAAAATTGGGTTTCCTCCCAACAAGCGCTATCGTTTAACGCCCCTAGCTAGGCATAAAAGCGAGGATAGATCTAGGTATTGCCATCTTTGGTAGGCAATCCATAAGTGGATCTCATGATAGTTTCATATGGTAATTTTATTCTATTTCTTGGAAAGTGTTCCATGCCCTTTTTTAATGGAAATTGAAATCTAATATTCCCTTCCTTCATATCAATAATCGCACCAACCGTTCTAAGGAAAGGTCTACCAAGAATAATAGGGCAAGAAGGATTGCAATCTATATCAAGAACAATGAAATCTACGGGCACATAATTCCTATTTGCAACAATAAGAACATCATTAATCCTTCCCATAGGTTTCTTAATAGTGGAATCCGCAAGATGCCAGTTTAGAGAGCAATCATCAAAATTACGAAAATCTAGCAAATCACACAAAGTCTTGGGAATAGTAGAGACACTAGCACCCAAATCACACAAAGCATAAAAATCATGATCTTTAATTTTAATTTTAATAGTTGGTTCCCACTCATCATAGAGCTTTCTAGGGATAGAAACTTTCAACTCAAGTTTTTCTTCATAAGATTGCATCAACACATCAACAATATGTTCGGTGAAGGCTTTATTTTGACTATAAGCATGTGGTGAATTTAGCACGGATTGCAACAAGGAAAAACAATCAATTAAAGAGCAACTTTCATAATTAAATTCCTTGAAATCCAATATAGTGGGTTTAGCAACATCTAGATTTTTATTTCTTTCAATCACACTTTCATCAATTTCATCATTAAGATCTAAATACTCCGAATTTTTAGAATGCCTTCTAGGTAAAGGAAGATCATATTCAGTTTCATCAAGATTCATATTGCAAAATAAAGATTTAAAAGGAGACACATCAATAACTTTTAGATCTTCATCTTGATTTTCATAGGTATTGGAAGAACACACTTTAATAAAGGCATCTTTGGAAGCACGCATCCTAGCGGTTCTTTCCTTGCAGCCATCAATGGAAATTCTCATGGCTTTGAGAGACTCATTGATATCATGCTTAGGAGGAATAGATCTAAGCTTTAAAGAATAAACCTCAAGAGAAATTCTATCAACGTTTCTAGCCAAATCATCAACTTTAAGCAATTTCTCCTCAAGCAAAGCATTAAAATTCTTTTGTGAATTCATAAACTCTTTAACACTATTCTCAAATTCAGAGGGCATCTTATTATAATTTCCATAAGAGTTGTTGTAGGAATTCCCATAATTATTAGAAGGATTACTAGGATATGGCCTAGGATTAAAATTCCCTCTATAAGCGTTGTTACCAAAATTATTCCTACCAACAAAATTCACATCCATAGATTCATTGTTATTCTCAATCAAAGTAAACAAAGGCATATCATTAGGATCGGAGGAAACACTCTTAGTAGCAAATAATTTCATAAGTTCATCCATCTTTCCACTCAAAACATTGATTTCTTCTATCACATGCACTTTTTTATTAGAAGATCTTTCAGTATGCCATTGAGAATAATTAACCATAATATTATCTAGGAGTTTAGTAGCATCTCCTAAAGTGATTTCCATAAAAGTGCCTCCCGCGGCCGAATCTAAAAGATTTCTAGAAGCAAAATTCAATCCGGCATAACAATTTTGTATAATCATCCACAAATTCAAACCATGAGTAGGGCAATTACGTATCATTAATTTCATTCTCTCCCAAGCTTGCGCAACATGTTCATGATCAAGTTGTTTAAAGTTCATAATATCGTTTCTAAGAGAGATGATCTTAGCGGGAGGAAAATACTTAGAGATAAAAGCATCTTTGCACTTGTTCCATGAATCAATACTATTTTTAGGCAAAGACGAAAACATAGCTTTAGCACGATCTCTAAGCGAAAAAGGAAATAGCTTCAATTTAATGACATCATTATCGACATCCTTTTTCTTTTGCATATCACATAAATCAACGAAGCTATTCAGATGAGTAGCGGCATCTTCACTAGGAAGGCCGGCGAATTGATCTTTCATAACAAGATTCAACAAAGCAGTATTAATTTCACAAGATTTGGCATCGGTAAGAGGAGCAATTGGAGTGCTAAGGAAATCATTATTATTGGTATTGGTGAAGTCACACAATTTAGTATTATCTTGAGCCATCGAGACAAACAAGCAATCTAACACACGAGCAAACAAAAAGGCAAGCGGGCAAAAGAGGCAAATAGAGAGGGAGGATAGAGAGAGAGAGGGCGAATAAAACGGCAAGGGTGAATTGGGGGGAGAGGGAAACGAGAGGCAAATGGCAAATAATGTAATTCGAGAGATAGGGATTGTGATGGGTACTTAGTATGTTGACTTTTGCGTAGACTCCCAGGAAACGGCGCCAGAAATCCTTCTTGCTACGTCTTGAGCTTGTGTTGGTTTTCCCCGAAGAGGAAGGGATGATGCATCAGAGTAGCGTAAGTATTTCCCTCAGTTTTTGAGAACCAAGGTATCAATCCAGTAGGAGACCACGCTCAAGTCCCTCGTACCTACACAAAACGATAGCTACTCACAACCAACGCGATTAGGGGTTGTCAATCCCTTCACGGTCACTTATGAGAGTGAGATCTGATAGATATAATATTTTTGGTATAAATATGCAAAGTAAAAAGTAAAGGCAAAGTAAAAAGCAAAGAAAGATTAAAGTGATGGAGATTGATATGACGAGAATAGACCTGGGGGCCATAGGTTTCACTAGTGGCTTCTCTCAAGAGCATAAGTATTCTACGGTGGGTGAACAAATTACTGTTGAGCAATTGACAGAATTGAGCATAGTTATGCGAATATCTAGGCATGATCATGTATATAGGCATCACGTTCGTGAAAAGAAGACCGAAACGATTCTGCATCTACTAATATTACTTCACTCATCGACCGCTATCCAACATGCATCTAGAGTATTAAGTTAAAAACAGAGTAACACCTTAAGCAAGATGACATGATGTAGAGAGATAAATTCATGCAATATGAAATAAATCCCATCTTGTTATCCTTGATGGAAACGATGCAATACGTGCCTTGCCGCCCCTTCTGTCACTGGGAAAGGACACTGCAAGATCGAACCCAAAGCTAAGCACTTATCCCATGGCAAGAACTACCAATCTAGTTGGCCAAACCAAACGGATAATTCGAAGAGACTTGCAAAGATAAACAATCATACATAAAAGAATTCAGAGAAGATTCAAATATTATTCATAGATAGACTTGATCATAAACCCACAATTCACCGATCTCAACAGACACACCGCAAAAAGAAGATTACATCAAATAGATCTCCACAAGAGAGGGGGAGAACTTTGTATTGAGATTCAAAGAGAGGGAAGAAGCCATCTAGCTAGTAACTATGGACCCGAAGGTCTGAGGTAAACTACTCACACTTCATCGGAGGGGCTAGGATGTTGTAGAAGCCCTTCGTGATGACGGCCCTCTTCCGGCGGAGCTCCGGAACAGGCCCCAAGATGGGATCTCGTGGATACAGAAAGTTGCGGCGGTGGAATTAGGTTTTTGGCTCCTGTTCTGATCGTTTGGGGTACGTATGTATATATAGGAGGAAGGAGTACATCGGTGGACCACCAAGGGGCCCATGAGGCAGGGGGCGCGCCCTAGGGGGGCGCCCCCACCCTCGTGACCTCCTCTTTGACTCCTTGGAGTAGGTTCCAAGTCTCCTGGATCACGTTCGGTGAGAAAATCACGTTCCCGAAGGTTTTATTCTGTTTGGACTCCGTTTGATATTTTGTTTCTCCGAAACACTGAAATAGGCAAAAAACAGCAATTCTGGGCTGGGCCTCCGGTTAATAGGTTAGTCCCAAAAATAATACAAAAGTGGAAAATAAAGCCCAATATAGTCCAAAACAGTAGATAATATAGCATGGAGCAATCAAAAATATAGATACGTTGGAGACGTATCAGCGTCGTATAACCCTTGCAGTCTTGCATTCCAAACTTTTTCAGGCAATCGTTGAGGTATTTCTCTTGAGATATGAAGATGCCGTTGCGTTGCTGCCATATTTGAAGATCAAGGAAGAACTTCAGCTCACCCATCATGGACATCTGATATTGCTCTTGCATCATGTATCCAAACTCATCACTGTATTTTTGGTTAGTGCAGCCGAAGATAATGGCATCCACATATATTTGACACACAAACAGTTCACCATCATATGTCTTCGTGAAGAGTGTGGGATACAGGGAACTAGGTCGAAGCCTTTGCACTTCAGGAAGTCTTTGAGTGTGTCATACCAAGCACGAGGGGCTTGTTTGAGGGCATACAGTGCCTTGTTGAGCTTGTAAACCATGTTAGGATGTTTTGGGTCTTCAAAGCCAGGCGGTTGTGCAACATACACTTCTTCTTCAATCTTGCCATTGAGGAAGGCGCTCTTCACATCCATTTGATATAGAATGATGTTATGATGATTTTCATAGGCTAGCAGTATGTGTATAGCTTCAAGCCTAGCCACATGAGCAAATGTTTCATAGAAGTCAATTCCTTCAATTTGAGTGTATCCTTGAGCAACGAGACGAGCCTTGTTTCTGACAACTTGACCATGCTCATCTTGCTTGTTGCGATATATCCATTTAGTGCCTATGATATTGTGTTTAGCAGGATCAGGACGCTTGACCAGTTCCCATACATTATTCAGCTCGAACTGTTGAAGCTCTTCTTGCATAGCTTGAATCCATTCAGGTTCCATTAAGGCTTCATCAACTTTCTTGGGTTCAGATATTGAGACGGATGCAAAGTGCCCACAGAAATTTGCTGGTCGTGTTGCCCATGAATGAGTGAGTGGACCAGGTAGACCTCCTATCAAGTTTCGTGCCATTTGGACTTCATTTGATACTCCAACGGTTAACCGAGGGACCGAAAAGGCCTCGTGTGTGTTGCAGCCCAACCCCCCTCCAAAGTGGCCCAAAACCCACCTAAACCTCATCCATCATCTAGATCATTCGATCACGATCGCGTGTTGAAAACCGTGCTCAATTTGGAGCCCCCTAGCTCCTCCTACCTATAAAAAGGGCCCTCCCCCAAAAATCCCGGGTCATTTCGCACCCTAACCCTAGCCCGCTTCTTCCTCCGCGCGCCGGACAACGTCCGCCGCCGCCCCGCACCAGTCACGGACTGCCATGTGGCCCGCTGGACGCCCCCACGCCGCGGCCCGCCCGGGCCCTAGGCCGGCCCTCCACGCCGCCGATCCGGGCCACGCCCCCACAACACCCGCGCCGCCTCCTCCTTCGCCGGCTCTGTTGCCTCGCCCATCGACGAAGCGCCCGCCGCCCGCAAGTTCGCCGGCGACCGCCGCCCGCACCGCGCCAACGACCGCCGCTCCGTCGCACGCCTCGCCTTCCTCTTCCGACGTCGGCCGGCCTCCTCCTCGCTCCACCGGTGAGCCCCGCTCCGGATCCGGTCACCTCCCTCCTCTCCGGCGGCGAATTCCGGCGAGACCCGCCGCCTCGGTTCGCGTGCACCCAGCTGCTACAGTAAACCCTAGATCTGAGGGTTGACTTCCTCTCTTAATCCCAGTAATTTTTGCATATTTCGTCGCGTCATATCTCTGCAACTGTGGCTCCGTTTCGGGCGTGTACCATATCAAATTGTTCGTATTGATGAGTACTTAATTTCATCTCATTGCATCATGTTCATTTGAGCTCATCTTGATGCCCTAAATGCTGTTGGAAGAGTGCTATTTTCTGTTAGTTTAAGATTCATATCAGCAATTGGACATTTGTCATTTTTGCCATGATTGATGTGTGCTTCCTATGATGTTGAGCCCTACATGAGTTTTGAAGCATGCCATGCCATCTTTACAGGGGTGTATGCCATGTATTTTTGTGATCTCTGTGGTGACTAGCACAAGCATGCAAAGTAGCCCTCGTAATGTTGCTGATTTCAGGAACTTAGAAATATTCTAAGTCTTTGCCCTGTCATTATTTTTATGCCATGTGTTCTTGTTGCTACAGAGTGATCCATGCCTCTTTTGAGCATGATCAGTAAGGATGTTTTGTAGATATTGTGGTGCTCTATCCATCCATGTCTTTGTTTGAAATTATGGAGCACCCTAGCTTGACTCAATCGACCTCTACTTTTGCTATAAAATGTTCCTGGCAGAATGTTTACATGTTAAACATTTTTGCCGAGCTTGCTGTAGTTGATCCATGCATGCTATATTGTTGTTATTGCCATGTTTAGCTTCTATGCCATGTCTACTTGCTGGGTGTATGCTTAGTTTATCATGCAATGCCTTGTGGTGAGTGCATCGAGCTCGTTAACATGCCTACTTAATATCTGTTTTGCCATGTTCCAGTTTTCTGCTAAGTCTGAATCTGTTAACGATAATTGCTATGTTCACATGGTTGCCATTGTATTTTCTGATCCCTTTTGGCTTATGGTCAGTAAGGGACTTTTGTTGTATGCTTTGAGTAGCTTCATGCCATGCCTTGCTTTTCCATGATATGTTCATGTAGCATGTTGTTATCTTGCTCTAAACATTGCTTCCTGATGTTAAATTCCTGACATGTGGTTATTTTCTCTAAGTCTGTAACCTTTTATCTTTTGCACTTTTGCCATGCTTGTTTGAACCTGCTATTGAGTGAATTAGCCGTAGTTCAAGTGTTCATCTTTTGTCAAGCATCTTGAGTGGATCCCTGCCATGTATTTTGCTGCTATGTTAGAGTGTTGTAGCATGTTGTTCTTGATGCATTTAGATGGCCTCGTGCTGTTTATCGTAGATCGGTGCCATATTTGTTTTGCTTGTCATTTGCAAACCGTGCATCCAATTCCGGTGATCTTTATATCGATTTCGACCGAAATCAACCCATCTTTCCAGTGGCACTCTTGGTTTTACAAGTTTAGGCCAGGTTCAATCATTCCTTTCCGAAGCATGCATATGCACCACATATTGCATCCCACATATCATGCCATGTTTTGCATCATGTTGCTCGTGCATTGCACGTGGTTGATTGTGTCTCCCTTTGCTTGTGTTCTTGCTTTGGGTAGAGCCGGGAGATGAGTACATGATCGAGGAGCCCATTGAGTACGCTTACGAGGATCAAGTTAACGTCAACTTGGAGAACTTTGCACGCAAGATGACCATACCCTCGAAATCACTTCTATCTTTGCTTGCTAGATGCTCGCTCTATTGCTATGCCTATGCTACGATACCTACTACTTGATTTTCATGCCTCCCATATTGCCATGTCAAACCGATAACCCACCTTGTCCTAGCAAACCGTTGTTTGGCTATGTTACCACTTTGCTCAGCCCCTCTTATAGCATTGCTAGTTGAAGGTGAAGATTGGAGTTTGTTCCTTGCTGGAACATGTTTATTGTTGGGATATCATTATTATATCTTGTCTATTTTTAATGCACCTATACACTTGGTAAAGGGTGGAAGGCTCGGCCTTATGCCTGGTGTTTTGTTCCACTCTTGCCGCCCTAGTTTCCGTCATACCGGTGTTATGTTCCTTGATTTTGCGTTCCTTACACGGTTGGGTTATAATGGGAACCCCTTGACAGTTCACCTTGAATAAAACTCTTCTAGCAATGCCGAACATTGGTTTTACCATTCGCCACCTAGCCTTTTTCCCTTGGGTTTTGCGGACTCAAGGGTCATCTTTATTTTAACCCCCCCGGGCCAGTGCTTCTCTAAGTGTTGGTCCAACCTGAGCGGTGTACGGGGCTACCAAGGGCAACTCTGGGCTGGCCTACCTGACGTCTGGCTCATCTGATGTGCCCTGAGAACGAGATATGTGCAGCTCCTATCGGGATTTGTCGGCACATTCGGGTGGCTTTGCTGGTTTAGTTTTACCATTGTCGAGATGTCTTGTAACCGGGATTCCGAGTCTGATCCGATTGTCTTGGGAGAAGGAATATCCTTCGTTGATCGTGAGAGCTTGTGATGGGCTAAGTTGGGACACCCCTGCAGGGATTTGATTTTTTGAAAGCCGTGCCCGCGGTTATGGGCAGATGGGAATTTGTTAATGTCCGGTTGTAGAAAACCTGAAACTTAACTTAATTAAAATGAATCAACAGAGTGTGTGGCCGTGATGATCTCTTTTCGGCGGAGTCCGGGAAGAGAACATGGTCTCGAGTTATGCTTGAACGTAGGTTGTTCTAGGATCACTTCTTGATCATAGTTTCTCGACCGTGCTTTTGCCTTCTCTTCTCGCTCTTATTTGCGTATGTTAGCCGTCATATATGCTAGTGCTTGCTGCAGCTCCACGTCATACCTATTACCCTGCCTATAAGCTTAAATAATCTTGATCGCTAGAGTGTGAGATTGCTGAGTCCCCGTGACTCACAGATTACTTCCAAACACTACTAGGAAAAGGGCTATAGATGAAATGGATACTAATGCGCACTGTGTATGTGGTGCGCCACTGCTATATAGCAATGGCGCACCAGATATGGGTGCGCCATTAGTGGCCATATTACTAATGGCGCACCTGGTGTGTGGTGCGCCATTACTAGTTTTGTCCTGGCCCCACACCCCTCACCAGACTTAGCAGTGGCGCACCAGGGGAAAGTGCGCCATTACTAGTTTTAACTAGTAATGGCGCAAGTGTAAGAGATGCGCCATTGCTTTCTATACGTATGGCACACCCCCTACCAGTGCGCCATTGCAATCACCCCTTATCCCCTCCCTCTAGTCATGTTCCATCCCCTCCCCTTCCTCCTGACACACCCACCCACCTCCCTCGACATCGATCTAGATCGGGAAGCCCCGGCCGCCCGCCTCTTCCTCCCCCTCCCTCACACCAGATCCAGGGCAAAGGCAAAGCGAAGAGGGCGGCTCCTTCAGTCGCGGCCTCTCCTTCCTCGAAGCCCACGGCCAAGAGCAGATGGATGAGAGGAGAGAAAAGAAAGCTCTCGTGCTCATGCGACGATGACGACGATGACCTCCGTCGCGGCGACGATGAGCCCCCTCCGCGCCCTCCTCGTCCTCGCCGTCGTCCTCGCGGCGTGCCTCGGCCCCGCGGCGGTGGACCAGCTCGGGTAAGTGCCCCTCATTCCCGCTCGTTTTCCCTCCCCGATCTGACCGATCGGTGTATCTGACCCCCTCTCTCGCCTCGCCTTGTGGGTGCAGATCCGCTGAGGGATACACCATCGCCGGCCGCATCAAGATCGACGGTCAGTGCCCTCTCCCCCGTGGTTCGAACTAGACGCATCTGGTAACTTCTGCGTGCGTGGGTAGGCGGGCGGGATCCAGCTTCGTGCTCTGCTCGAACCTGACCAATTTGGTGGAATTATGTCTGGGGCGCGTGATCCAAGTAGGGCCAAGTGTGTCGATGCTACTGATCTCCCTGATGTACCACTATGCATCACCATTGCTTAGGCAGCATGCTTACAGGCACATCATAGCAACTAATTTTATCCAGCTTCATCTTTGAAATCTGAGCCGTGTTGGAGTTGTGTTGTGGCTACTATTTGTACATATGCTGCATCCTTTTGTTCTGAGTATCTGAATCAATCAACAGATGTAGGAACATGTTTATTTGTTCATATGCCATGCTTTTGGGTTAATTTGTCCATCAAATTGATCCATTGGCCCGCTTGGTTCAATTTTTCTGATGCCACAAGTGGCGTCATTTTTATTCTGTATGGACTGCCATTATAATGTACGTACATGCCACTGAACATTCAGTCTTTACTTGTGTGTAAGACCGGACTTTCTCCCATTGTCAACGCAACTCGACGCAAGACCAGTGCCTTGGTCGCTTGCTCCGGTGTGGTGCAGCCGAGCTGGGCCAACGACTATGCCGTGTACGAGGGCAAACTCCCCTCTGACAAGACGGCTCCTAGCTCGGGTAAGCAGCATCACCCCCATGGTCGTTTTAGTTTTCAGAGAGCCCTTTTTTGTGTGTCAGCTGATGATGCCTTCATTCTCTTATCCATTGAGGATCCTCAACAGGCAAGAACAAGTTCCACCGCCGGTTTGAAACTCGTCCCAACTGGGCAAAGGGATTCTCTCACTACCTTCTAATTAAGTGAGTAGTCAACATCTTCAGGGCCCTTTACTCTGCTTTCTTTCTACTTCAAGCAAGGAGATGATTTATATGCATCTAAACAAGTAGTTGTCGCTGCACTGCTATAACAATCAATGTACATGCATAGCTCTAAGCTCTAGCCTAGTGCGCTACACTGCCTCTGTTTGTCAACATGCTGAATATATGAACCCAAAAAAATTTAGAACTTCTCTGTAAAAAATGATTGCTAGCTCTGTATCTCAGCCCCTTCTCATTTGTTTGTTTGATTTGGATGGAGTAGGAGTCATCCATGGACGACATCGACGATGAGGTCTTGGTCTTGTATGATGCATGTGTGGACAGTGTTGGTCTATTCATATGCTAGGGTGTGGCCTGATGAGGTCTTGGTCTCGGTCTTGTATGATGTGTGTGTGGACAGTGTTGGTCACTTACTAGCTATGGTTCTTTTGCTGCTGGACAGTGTTATTTCAATTTGTACCCCATCTAAGCCGCTCACTGTTTTCGTTACCTAATTGCTACTGGATGCAGAAAAATGTGAAAGCTTTATATGCCAAAAGGTTATGCATTTACTCATGAAGCATTTCTTGCAAATGGAAGATTTTGGTGTCCATGATTAGTGACGATCCTCAAGTAGGATCAATCTTTAGTTTTGGTGGGTCTCAGATTTACTTTTGTTAAGTTGTGATGACATAGTGCTTAATCTGAGCATGTTCCACGTAATGCAATGGACTGTTCCAAGGGCTGGGCGCTGCTGCAAGGCCCATCTTTATCTTTGCTCTTGCGCATGATGGATGGTCAAGGACTAGTTAAGTAGGTCATTTTGCGACCAAATGAATGGTCTTCCAGTTCGGTATCTCTAAATGATGATTACATATTAGCGCGTTCTTAAGTTTGGGATATACATTTATGTGTAATAGTGAATTATGTCTTGGAAGGCATGTTACTTATTTCCTATTGATTCATTGGACATCGCATGACAATCTCTAAGAAGGTTGTCCATTTACTGATCAATCATTTTTTGCACGATTTTGTTGTTGATGATTAGTGTTGAACCTCATATGTCCTCTGCAATTCAATTCCATTATAATCTTACTCATACAATATTCACACCATGTAATTCTGGAAATATATGCTCATATCTAGTTCTGCATAGAAATGACAGTATTGACATGTTATAAATAGTTTGTTTGTGTTTCTGTTTATTTTGTTACATTTTGCAGGGATAAAGTGAAGAAAAAGAAGAAAAGATTACTAGAAGATTAGTTTTAGGATTTTCTTTTGTTTCCTTGCAATTTTCCTTTTATTGGAAACTTGTAAAGACATTGTAATATTTTTACTATAATAAAAATTATGATTCTATTTCATTTTTTGTTTTTAAATTATTTTTCCTTATAGGTTGTTTTCTATAAATTTAGATTTTTTTGTTTTCCAAATACATTACTAGTGGCGCATTTAAGCCCATATTAGTGGCACACCTTCCTTTATTACTAGTGGCGCACCTATAAGGTTATTAGTGGCGCACCTGGAGGGAATACCAGTGGAGCACCGAATGGTATACTAATGGCGCACCACATGGTGCGCCATTAGTACACCAGATACTAATGGCGCACCAGTGGTGCGCCATTAGTAAAAATTACTAGTGGCGTGATACTAATGGTGCACCGGTGATGCGCCATTAGTAGGCCTTTTCCTAGTAATGAAAACCAGATGCAGGGACCGATGATACCGCTCCAGGAGATTCGACTGAGCTCAAGTGGGAGTTCGATGAGGACTCAGGATGATACTATGTTTCTTTTCCAGACGATCAGTAGTGGTGCCCAGTTGGGGCGATCGGGGACTTTGTCGCATTAGGGGTTGTTCTTTATTTTGGTTCCGTAGTCGGACCTTGAGTGTATCTAGATGAATGTAATGATATTTATGCTATTGTGTGACGTGGTGAGTGTAATCCAACTATGTATCTCTTTCCCTTATTTATTACATGGGTTGTGTGAATATTACCTCACTTGCGACATTGCTTACAATGCGGTTATGCCTCTAAGTCGTGCTTCGACACGTGGGAGATATAGCCGCATCATGGGCGTTACAAGTTGGTAATCAGAGCCTTCTCCGACTTAGGAGCCCCCTGCTTGATCGAGTCGCTGGCGTTGTTGAGTCTAGAAAAATATTTTGAGTCATTTAGGATTTATATATATCGGAGAGTAGGATTCTTTTTACTCCTCAGTCCCTTCGTCACTCTGGTGAGGCATCCTGACGTAGAGTTTTGACTCTTCTCTTCTCAAATTTCACTAAAAGAATTTTAGGATCACGCAGGTATCTTGGAATCGTTCCGATGGTTTTGTGACGAGAACATTGTTCTTGGTGCCTCCTGACATTTAGGGGTGGTGGCAGTGTCCCGGGGAGTTGAGCTCCAAGGTGTTGTCATCACAATTTTATCGTTACAATTCTGGAATACCTGAGTTTCGCCGACATCGAAAATCCCTTTTATGCAGTTGTTGGTGAGATAACCTCGACGCCACCCAGTACTGGGGTGGGAGTTCGGGAGTATCGCCATAACTCGTATAATGGATGCTTTTCGAAGGTTGAGGTAAATGATTTCCAAAGGTTTCTTGGTTATGTGTTGAAGGATGGATATAACTGGATATAGGATTTGCTAGCTTTGGGTGAGATATTATGCTTCCCCTGTATCCCCAACACCTGATTGCATAACCGGAAAGGTTGGGAGTTTCATAGGTGGGAATTCATGTAGCTCTAGTATTTCTTCCGTGAATATTTGGTTTGTGATTGGGTAATCCTCACCAAGTATTTGTTCTTGTCCGTACCTTGTTTTATTCTTCTACCTCTATCTAAGTGGCTTCTCAATTTATGGAAGTGTGACCATTTCAATTGGAATTCATTTGTTCATTTCGTTCGAATGTTAAGACTATATGTTGCAATTTCGATCCATTTGATTCAGCTTGAATATATGTCTATCAAGATGCTAACAGATGTCACCCTCTTCAGGATGGCTCCTCCAATGCGTCAGAATCCTGAACCGCCACCACCACCTCCACCTCCGGAGGCATGGCAAGTTGTGATGGCCGCTACCAATGCCAACACGCAGCTGATCATGCAACTCTTGCAAGAGCGCAACCAAGGGAATCAAGGCCATGGCAACAATCAGAATCAGTTTGCTACACTCAACCAGTTCCTCGCTAACCAGCCAAAGACCTTCCGCAATTGTGTCGAGGCAACAAACGCTGATGATTGGCTCGTGGATATCTGCAAGCATTTTGAGTGCAGCAACGTCAGGCCTGAGGACTTTGTCAAGTTTGCCTCGTTCCAACTCAAAGACCAAGCTGCAGAGTGGTATCAGCAATACAAAGATTCCAGAGGATGCCGTGTGATTACCTGGGATGAATTCCGTCAAGACTTCAAAGCTCACCACATTCCTCAGAGTGTTTTTGAGAGCAAGCATGAGGAATTCCGCAACCTGAAGCAAGGAAGCTTGTCTGTTTACCAGTATAACATCATGTTCTAGAAGCTCGCTCGTTTCGCTAAGTAAGACGTCCCTGATGAGAAGAGCATGATTTATCAGTTCAGAGGTGGCCTCAGAGAAGATCTTCAACTTGCTCTCGTGCTTTTTGAGCCGCAGAAGTACGATGAGTTTTACAACATGGCACTGAAACAAGAGACTGCTCAACTCAAGTGCGATGCTTCCAAGAAGCGAGTCAGAGATGCAACTCCTTCTTCCTCAACTCAAGTGGTAACTAAGCAGCAAAAGTATTGGTTGCCTCCTCCTCCTCCGTTCCGTCAACCTTATCAGCAGAAGAGCAAAGGTGGCAATGGATCGTCCCACCCACCCAACCCAGGCTTTCAGAACAAGACTTCGTCTCATGCTCCAAGATCAAGTGCTCTCGTTGGGTGAGTCGAAGAGAGAAACTCGCGACGTTGTCGCAATGGCGACGGAGGCCATGGCAACCGACTCATCATCTTCATCATCGTCATCATCCTCATTGTACTCTTCTTGTACAACCAAGGCCTTGGGAGGAGTCTTCTTGGTGAAGTTGATCTTGTTAGGGAACGACTTGACCTTGTCCTTTCGGATAAGTTTGCCACCATTGTCTTCCCTCTTCTCATACGGGCATTCCGCAACGAAATGACTCACGTTGCCGCAATTGTAGCAAGTCCTTACACGTTGCTTGCCCCTTGTACCACTCGAGTTGTTTTTGCTAAAGTTGGGCCTCGAGTTTTTCTTGCTCCAAAATTGCGTTGAAGCAAGTGCCATATGTTCATGATATGCATACTTTGTATCTTCAGGATTGCTCTCCTCTTCTTCCTCTTCTTCTTCTTCCACGGTGAGCTTGGCCTTCAATGCAAGGTTAGGCTTCTTTGCCCGTTGAGAACGGAGCACCGCATTGTCGGCGGTTTTGTCCAAAATGTTCATGGCCACAAACTCATCCAACGCTTCACTTGAGGTCAAAGTGTGGAAGTCCGGTCTTTGGCGAATGACGGAGGACATGGCCTTGTGGTAGGGCATCATTGCCTTGAGGAATTTGTGCTTGATCCAGTTATCATCCGTGCCCTTGCTCCCATGATCTCGTAGTGAGACCGCGAGTTTGGTGACTCTCCGATAGAGCTCACGAGGTTCTTCACCTTCCTTCATTGCAAACTCATCGGCCTCATCTTGTACCACTTCATAGTTGGAACGTTGAATGCTTGCGCTTCCCCGGTAGAGAGACACGACATAATGCCATGCATCTTTGGCCAAGGCGAAGGGACGAAGATGAGGTAGGTCTTCGGGTGGAATTGCATCTTGAATGATGAAGAGAGCATTCTCATTGAATTGATTGTCCAAGGCTTCTTGAGGAGTGAAGTTGCTTGGATCATGTGGGTAGAAACTTTCTTCAATGATTCTCCAAAGGTTAGTGTTCACATGATTTAAATGACGTTTAAAGCGGTAAACCCAAGAATCAAAATCCTCATTTTTCACAATCTTAGGAGGAGGACCGGCATGATCCAAATGAGTAGAAGGAACCGGTCCACCATAAACAAGTGGTGGTTCCACATGGGCAAAGATGTCGGTGCCATTCTTGCCACTAGAAGAAGGAGCCTTTTCACTACTAGCTTCCCCCTTGTCGGGGATAGCATCCGACACCTTGTTGATGGGATCCCCCACTTTCAATGGTGCGGTGGATAGTTTAAGCCCCTCAAGAAACTTAGTAAACATGCTTTCAACTTCGGTCATCATGGAGGTTTTCAATGTCTCTAAGGCTACATTGAACTCCTCACGAGAGACCGAAGTTCCCCCATCGCCCGTAGACGAGATCGGATTCACACCGGAGTGTTCCTCCACACCATCTACGGTATCAACCATACTCTTTGGACGGTAAAGTCCTTAATAAAGAGACGAGGCTCTGATACCAATTGAAAGGATCGATATGGTTGACTAGAGGGGGGGGGTGAATAGGCAACTACCAATTTTTAGCTTTTCTTTACCACATTAAACTTTGCATCAAAGTAGGTTGTCTAGATGTGCGACTAGGTGAGCAACCTATATGATGCAACAACAACAAGCATACAAGCAAGCAAGGAAACAAACACTAAAGGGCTTGCACAAGTAAAGGTGAGAGATAACCAAGAGTGGATCCGGTGAAGACGAGGATGTGTTACCAAAGTTCCTTCCTTTTGAGGGGAAGTACGTCTCCGTTGGAGCGGTGTGGAGGCACAATGCTCCCCAAGAAGCCACTAGGGCCACCGTATTCTCCTCACGCCCTCACACAATGCGAGGTGCCGTGATTCCACTATTGGTGCCCTTGAAGGCGGCGACCGAACCTTTACAAACAAGGTTGGGGCAAACTCCACAACTTAATCAGAGGCTCCCAACAAGACCACGAAGCTTCACCACAATGGAATATGGCTCCGAGGTGACCTCAACCGTCTAGGGTGCTCAAACACCCAAAAGTAACAAGATCCGCTAAGGATGAGTGGGGGAATCAAAAATCCCTTGGTGGAAGTGTAGATCGGAGCCTTCTCAACCACTCCCGAGCAAATCAATAACTTTGATTGGCTAGGGAGATAGATCGGGCAAGATGAAGCTTGGAGTATTTAATGGAGCTTGAGCAATAAATGGTGCTTGGGGGAAGAGGTAAGTCAAAGAGGAGGAAGAAGACACCCTTATATAGTGGGGGAAACAAACCAACCGTTACCCCCCACTCAGCCCCGCAGAGAGCGGTACTACCGCTCATAAGCGGTACTACCGCTCCCCCTCAGCGGTACTGCCGCGCCAGAAGAAGAGGGGCTGGGGCAGGGACCCAGAGCGGTACTACCGTGGAGGCAGGGCGGTACTACCGCGAATGAGCAGTACTACCGCCACTACTACCGCAACTAGTACCGCAAAACCCGACACGAGAAAATGCGCACTCGAGTCGAGGTGGTAGGAGCGCGGAGCCGCAGCGGTACCGCTGCTGAGCCCAGCAAGCGGTACTACCGCTTAATGAACTTCAGCCGTACTACCGCTACAACACCTGTGTCGAGGCGGTAGGAGCATGGATCCGCAGGGTTACTGCTGCTGAGGCCATCAAGCGGTACTACCGCTTCGAGGAGCGGTACTGCCGCTTAGTGAGCCTCAGCGGTACTACCGCTGTGGCCCGCGGTACTACCGCTGGGTCCAGGAAAAGATGAAGAGGGGAGAAAATATAAGCTCCATAGAGGCGGAAAGAAACGATGGGTGTGAGGAGGACGTGTACGTGTTGATTCCACCCAAACCATACCAAAGCAGATCCCTCTTGATAGTACGGTGACTACTACGAAACTTAGTCCACCAACAAAGTCACGAGAGAAGCTACACCGTCTTGAGTAGAGCGTCGAGGGGAAATAATCGTTTCGTGCCAAGGAATGAATATCTGAAAGAACTCAAAGCACCCGATTAGTCCGCAAATGCATTGTCATAAATCACCAAAACACCGTAGGGATAAATATGCCCTTACACGGTTGATTGGACATGGGCGTCTCCACTTCCCCATGGCGCCTCGGCAACTGCACGGATTGGACAAGTCCCTGCATGCAAGGTGGGTCATGATTACCTGCGATCGTGGAGGTCGGCGGTTGGCCTTCACCGGCCATAAGTACGGAACGGCGCACGCCCTTCCAGTTCATCCCCCTTGCTTCTCCTTCTTCTTCATGGCCCCGTCGAGGAGGTTCTCGGCCGCAGAGAAGGGGAAGGCTCACCAAGTTGAGCCTGCCTCTCCCCCGCCCAAGTGCGGCCGAGGGCGCCCTCGCAAACATCCCGTGGCCACCACGGCAGCTCCCCGCGGCCGTGGATATGATTTCCAGCGCGGCGACGGGCGGATTGCTGCGGCCGGGGGGGCGCGCTCCAGTCGCGCGTCCCCCTAGGCCGCGCTTTCGCGCTGCAGAGGTGCTGCCGGAGTTCGTCATGTGGTCGGCGGAGCCGACTAGCACCCGGCTTCCACTTCCTCGCTTCCTCCTCGGCGAGCTCCCGGCCGGCGCCCCGGGCGGCCTCTGGCTTTAGGCCGACGACTGTTGCAGCCGGGCCTCATGGGCTTCACTGGAGGTCTCCGCAGCCGGGAGCCTGGCAGTGGCCCGCGGTTGGCAGACGTTTGCCCGCGCGCATGGCCTGAGCCGTCGGTGCACCCTGCACTTCAAGTTGGACGGCGATGCCACCCTCTACGTGAGGGTGTTTGGGGAAGATGGTCGCCGCGCAGGGTGTTGCCCCGAGGACGACGACCGCGGCCGGGAACCCAGCTCTGGCGATGATGGAGAGGACAGCGCTTGCGTGACTGGCGGTGCTCAGGGTTCCCCAAGCTTCTCCGGTTCTTCTTCAGGCGGTGACTCTTCTAGCGGTGGCCGCGGTCAGCCTCCGCGCCGTCGTATCTGCTTGGGAGGTGGCAGCGTGTCCGCCCGCCGTCGCGCCCCGGTGAAGCACGAGAGGGAGTCTGCCTGAGCCCCGGAGGCAGCTCGAGTCTTCCCTACAGGCCGGTGTGAGGCGAGCAGCGCCTGATTTGTTCTTTCTTTTCCTTTTTCCTGCGTGAAAAGACAATAGTGTGGAGCCCCGCGGGGGCGTGTTTGGGTTATTGCTGTTAATCATCGTTTTGCTTCCGTTATCGTGCCTTCCAGCTACGTGCCTGCGCGTGGATAGTTCCCGGCCCCAGCCGTGGGGGGGGGGGGGGGGACGACCGACCCAGACCCTGTGTTCGTGTCGCGGTGCCCGTGGGGCACGGACTGGAGGGGTGCTCCTGTAATGGACCCAGTCGCGAACCCTTTGAACGACTAGGACAAGAACACTCGCGAGGGCGCTTGGCTGCCCCCCCCCTCGCGAGGCCTTGCACAAGAGAAATCGAGGCAGGAGAGTGAAAAGTCGAAGAACCACAAGCCAAAGACGGCAACAACTTCAATAAAACTTCGAATGAGAAGGAACAAGCCAACTGCGGAAAGCAAATGAAAAGCCACGTCCGTCACCTAATCTAGTCTTCGACGTCTTCTCACCAGCGCGGAGCTAAGTGCTGCCACTGGGCGTGGGAGGGAGCCCTAGGGCCTGAGGCCGGCGCTCCTGAGACTCCGGGGCGTGTACAGCCCCAACTCATTATTACGTGAGAGTGTCACGGGTTGCGAGCTTCATAGGCGTTGGCCTTCTTCACAGGCTCCAGGCCTTTTCCAAAACGCGACAGCTTCATAGGCATTCTCCTTCTTCACAGGCTCTGGGCCTTTTCCAAAACGCGACAGCTTCACAAGCATTCGCCTTCTTCATAGGCTCTGGGCCTTTTCCAAAATGCGACAGCTTCACAGGCATTCGCCTTCTTCACAGGCTCTGGGCCTTTTCCAAAACGCGACAGCTTCACAGGCATTCGCCTTCTTCACAGGCTCTGGGCCTTTTCCAAAATGCGACAGCTTCACAGGCATTCGCCTTCTTCACAGGCTCTGGGCCTTTTTAGGGGTAGAACCTCCGGAGGTGCTGGATGTTCCATGCGTTCTGGACCGGCATCCCCTCCTGAGTCTCCAAGCGCGCGGAGCCGGACCTGGAAACATGAACAACTTTGAACGGGCCCTCCCACATGGGAGAGAGCTTGTGCAGCCCCTCCCTAGAGAGAACCCGCCTGAGCACGAGGTCTCCTACCTTGAGAGTTCTGGGGCGGATGTTGCGGCAGTGCTATCGCCGCAGTGCTTGTTGGTACCTTGCCGCTTGCAGCGCGGCTTCTCGGCGACTTTCCTCCCCCAGAACAAGGTCCATCCCCGGCATGGCGTCCTGCTGCGCCTCGTCGAACGCCAGGACCCACGCGGAGCGACGTCTGACCTCGTGAGGGGGGACCGCTTCGGCTCCGTAGGCTAGGAAGAACGGGGTCTCTCCAGTCGGCTTGGTCGCGGTCGTGCGGATGGACCACAACACGGACTGAAGCTCGTCGTACCAACCTCTGCCGCAGGCCTCCAACTTCTTCTTGAACGTCCTGGTGTTGAGGCCCCTCAGGACCTCTGCGTTGGCTCGCTCGGCCTGGCCGTTGCTTCGGGGGTGCACCACCAAAGCGTAGCATATCTGCGTTCCAACGTTAGCACAGTATGTTTTGAAGAGGTTACTGGTGAACTGCGAACCGTTGTCTGTGATGATGCGGTTCGGCACCCCGAACCGGCTCACGAGGCCCTTGATGAACTTGACCGTGGAACCCGCAGGAATAGTGCGGACATCATCTACTTCAGCCCACTTGGTGAACTTGTCCACGACGACGTAGAGGTAGCGGTAGCCCCCTGGCGCCCGAGGAAACGGGCCCAAGATGTCTAGCCCCCAGACTGCGAATGGCCACGAAAGGGGTATAGTCTGCAGGCCTCCTGATGGCTGATGGATCTGCTTGGCGTGGAACTGGCAGGCCTCACAAGCTTTCACTAGTTCGACGGCGTAATTGAGTGCGGTGGGCCAATAAAACCCACTGCGGAACGCCTTGCCGACGAGGGTCCGTGATGATGAATGATGTCCACAGTCTCCTCCGTGTATATCTTCCAGCAGTTCCTTCCCTTGCTCCCTGGAGATGCAGCGCAGGGACACATTGTTTGGTCGCTTCCGGTAGAGCTCTCCATCCTTGATGCAGTATGCCGTGGCCTGGCGTGCCACTTGCTTCGCTTCCTCCTCCTTCTCCGGCAGGGTCCCTTGTGTTAAGTAACTCCAGAGCTCCATGATCTAGCATCCCTCCCGAGGTTCCATCGTCAGGAGCAGGCGTGCTCCTGAGGTCGGGCCACAGGCTGGAGCTCCTGAGGCAGGTGGCTGGGGGAGCTCCTCCCAAGGCTGAGCTGTGTTTGACAATGACGGCAGGGCTGAGGGCTTGAAGAGCCGCTCCTCGAAAACGCCAGGCTCCTGAGGTAACCGCCTGGACGCCCGTTTGGCGATGTCGTCGGCCTCCTGATTGGTGCCACGGGGCACATGCTGCAACTCCAACCCCCAAAACTGCTTCTCCATCCTGCAGACCTCCGCAAGGTAGGCTTCCATGTGCTCATCTTTCGGCTCGTACACCTTGTTGGAGAAATTGACAAGGAGCTGCGAATTACCCTTGATGGTGAGGCGTTTCACCCCCAGGGCAGCTGCGGCCTTCAAGCCCGCTATTAAACCTTCATACTCCGCTATGTTGTTGGAGACCTTTTCACCTTGCTGGAAACAAAGCTGCACAGCATAGTAGAGCTTGTCCTGAGTGGGCGATATAAGCACCGCCCCAGCCCTTGTGTCATGCCTGGAGAACGCCCCATCGAAGTACATGACCCAGCCTTCTGGCGCCTCGCTTCCCGGGGAGAGGGACCGATCCTCGTCGGCCTTGAGGCCTGGTGCCTCCATCCATTCTGCCACAAAATCCGCCAACGCTGCTCCCTTGATGACTCTGGTCGTGCTGAATTTGAGCTGAAACGCTTGCAGTTCTATGTTCCACTCAGCGACCCTTCCAGCTGAGTTAGGGCTCCTGAGCACTCTCTCCAGGGGGTATGACGAGACAACCTTGATGGGGTGACCCTGAAAATAGTGCCACAGCTTGCGCGAGGCCACCAGTAGTGCGAGGAGGAGTTTCTGAGGCATGGGGTACCGCGCCCTCGCATCCCGCAACACCGTGCTGACGAAGTACACTGGGTGCTCAACAAGGTTGGGTGCGTCAGTGCTGGCGGCTCCCTTCGGAGACCATGGCGCCTCTTGAGGCGATGAGGCCTCCTGAGGCTAGCCATCTGGGAGAGGGGCCTCTTCCGCCTCCGGTGCACTCCTCTGCGGCGGCTGATCCTCCTCAACCGCGGTGGCGGTTTCTGTGGGCCTTCCTTGTTCCTGTTTTGCCTTGTCCCGGGCTGCTGCTGCGGTTTTGATTCGACGCTCCTGTCTAACCGCCACCAGGGCTGCGCTGGCGGAGTAGGGAGTGGCGGTGAGGTAAAGCACCAGGGGCTCTTGAGGGCGCGAAGCCACCATGACCGGCGGGCTGGTCAGGTATCTCTTGAGATCCTGGAACGCCTTGTCGGCCTCTTTAGTCCACTCAAAGGGCCCCTTTTTCTTCATTAGCTGGAAGAAGGGCAGCGCTCGTTCCCCCAACTTGGAGATGAAGCACCCTAGCGTGGTCATGCGCCCAGTGAGCTTCTGCATTTCTCTAAGGGTCTTTGGCGGGTCATGTCTTCCACCGCCTTGGCCTTTTCCGGGTTAGCTTCGATGCCTCGGTGGGACACGAGGAAACCCAAGAGCTTGCCCGAGGGGACTCCAAACACACACTTCTCTGGGTTGAGCCGTAGGTTCACTGTGTTGAGGCTCGCGAAGGTTTCCTCCAGGTCTTGTATCAGGGTCCTGGCCTCCCGAGACTTTACCACAATGTCATCGATGTAAGCTTCAACATTCTTCCCGAGCTGCGGGCCCAAGGTGATGTGCATCATCCGCTGAAAGGTCGCCCCTGCGTTACACAACCCGAATGGCATGCATGTGTAGCAGTACACCCCACACGGGGTTAGGAAGGCTGTCTTTTCGACGTCTTCTACCGCCATCTTGATCTGGTGATACCCAGAGAAGGCATCCAAGAAGCATAGCAGGTCGCATTCCGCGGTGGAATCGATGATCTGGTCGATGCGGGGGAGCGGGAAAGGATCTTGCGGGCATGTTTTGTTGAGGTTGGTGAAGTCGATACACATGCGCTCCTTCCCTCCCTTCTTTGGCTCAATGACAGGGTTGGCCAACCAATCCGGGTATCAGACCTCGCGAATGACCCCAGCGGCTTCTAATTTGCGGGTCTCTTGGACGATGAAGGCCTGCTTTTCTGTGGACTGCCGTCTGGCCTTCTGCTTCACAGGGCGCACGTTGGGGCACACGTTGAGGTGATGCTCGATTACACTCCTAGGGATCCCTGCCAACTGATCAGGCTCCCAAGCGAATACCTTCTTGTTTGCGTGCAGGAACCCGACCAGGGCCTCCTCCTGCTCGGGTTCGAGGTTGGCGCCTATGGTGAAAGTGGCGTTGGTGGACCCGTCCTCATCGACGGGTATCTGCTTGGTTTCTGCCTTGTCTTGGGTGAACAATTGTTTCTTCTTGGCGGGTGCAGCCCCCTTGGGCTCGGGGGTCTCCAAGCCGGAGGGCTGTGCCGACGCCGCCGTCTTGAAGGCGAGCTTGAGCACCTGCAGCGCGTCTCCGGTGTCCCCGTGCATGGTGAGGACACCGCTGCTCCCAGGCATCGTCATGAGGTTGTACGCCGGGTGCGTCGCGGCCATGAACTGGGCCAGCGCTGGGTAGCCGAGGATGGCGTTGTAGGGGAGGCCGATGGGGGCGATGTCGAAGTTGACCAGCTCTGTGCGGAAGTTGTTGTAGGTGCCGAAGGTTACTGGGAGTCGGATCTGTCCCAAGGAGCTGGATGATCCGCCCCCAACGCCTAAGAAGGGCCGGCTGGGTTGCAGCCGTTGCAGGGGTATGCAGAGGAGGTTGAAGGCCTCGACCGAGAGCACGCTGAGGCCCGCACCGCCATCCATGAGAGTTCTGGTGACGGCCACCTAGAAGATGGTGGGGGTGCACAGCATGGGGAGCGCACCCGAGTAGGCCGAGTTGGAGGGGTGGTCCTCCGAGCTGAAGGTCAGGCCGGCCTTGGACACCGCCCGGTCCGGGAGAGCCCCCTGCCGCGTGGAAGCGGCGCTGACCCGGCGGATGAACGGCTTGACGTGGTGACTTGTAGGCAGCGCCTGCGAGCCGCCCAGGAGGGCCACGACGACCGGGGGTGTTGGTGTAGCGCGATGGGCGGGGAAGAGGCTGCGGGGCTCTTCCCAAGAGGCCACGGAGGCTGCCGGCAGGTGGAGCAGCCATGGCGCGGAGCGCCGGTGAGGGCCATGGGTTGCCAGTTGGCCATGACCCTATCGTCACCTCCAGCTTCGAGGGGGGCTCCTCGCTCGCCAGCAAGAAGGCTAGCGGATCTGTCGCGCCGCCATAGCGCGGCAACATCGTTGGCTTGAACTTGTCCGGCCACTGTACCCGTTACAGGGCTGGGGCCAGGGCTCGGAGCCCCCTGGCCCCCGTGCTGGCACCGGTGGCCGGAGCGGGTGACGCGCTACTCATCGCGAGGCAGGCCGTGGCGGTGGCGGAAGAGAAAACTCCGGTGCACCCCTACCTGGCACGCCAAATATCGGATTTCGGGTTGCGGCAGATCCTTGAGGTTCGAACACTGGGGTGCGCGCGGAGATTTCACCTCCTACCTACCTGCACCCCTCCGCCTCGCTAAGATCTAAGCTATGGAAAGAACAACACAAGAGACACATGGTTTATACTGGTTCGGGCCACCGTTGTGGTGTAATACCCTACTCCAGTGTGTGGTGTGGTGGATTGCCTCTTGGGCTGATGATGAGGAACAATACAAGGAAGAACAGCCTCACGAGGGTTTGTTCTTGGCTGGGGCGATGAACTGCTGGGAGGAGTTCAGTCACCCTTCTCTCTCTCTCTCTCCCTCTCTCTCTCTCTCTCTCTCTCTCTCTCTCTTCTATCGTTGGTCTCGATCCCCCTAAAACTCTCTCTCTTTTCCTCTCTCTCTCTTTCTTTCCCCCGCCCCCTTTGCCCTGTGGGTGGCTGGTCCTATTTATAGAGGCCCTGGTCCTCTTCCCAAAATATTGAGCGGGAAGGGAGCCAGCAATGGCGGGCTAATTTGAAGGGGGACAGCTAGTACTAGCTATCCTGACAAAAGTAGTCTTCGCCTGCACAAAGCTCTGGTGGTGACGCCGTCTTGGGCTCCACAATGACCTCCGTCTTGCAGTCCTCCTGGTCTTGGTCTTGTTGCACCGAAATGGCAACCTTTGCCTGATGCCTCGGTACTCCGCGGCTGCGCTTGCTCCCTTTGAACCAAAGAGGAAAGGAGGACACTGCGCGGGCCGGCACCCGCCTGGCGCCTTTGGTCGTCATGGCTTGCGTCATGGGCACCTCGTGAAGTACCCCGCCTTGATCTCCCCGCCTCCTCGCGAGCCAGCCTGATGAGGTCGTGCCTAAGGAAGCTCTGCGTCGTCCGCCCCGCGAGGCTTGGCCCCTCGCGAGGGTCTTGGGTCTGTGTTGATGAAGATGGGTCGTGCTGGGCCCCCTTTTGAGCCACGCCGCAGGTCATAGGCAGGCAAATCTGGGGACCCCCGTTCCCAGAACACCGACAGAAGCATGTGAAGTATGTCTGGTCGCCTGAATGTGACATCGCTTTCAACACCCTGAAAGAGAAGTTAGTCACTGCTCCGTTTCTGACTCCTCCTGATGAATCCAAACCGTTTGAGGTCTTCTGTGATGCTTCCCTTCAAGGTCTTGGTGCTGTGTTGATGCAAGAGAAGAAAGTTGTGGCCTATACCTCTCGTCAGTTGAAGCCCAACGAAAAGAACTACCCCACTCATGACCTCGAGTTGGCGGCAGTTGTCCATGCTCTTTTAACATGGAGACATCTCTTGTTGGGAAGGAAAGTGGACATCTTCACTGATCACAAGAGTCTCAAGTACATCTTCACTCAGCCAAACCTCAACCTCAGGCAGACTTGTTGGGTCGAAATGATTCAAGAGTATAATCCGAGTATTGAATATACTCTAGGCAAGGCCAATGTAATTACTGGCGCATTGAGCAGGAAGGCTTACTACAACAGTTTGATTCTCAAGCCTTACAAACCGGAGCTTTGTGAAGCTTTCCGCAAACTCAATCTGCAAGTTGTTCCTCAAGGATTTCTGGCCAACCTCCAAGTCTCCCCTACTTTGGAAGATCAGATTTGCGAGGCTCAACTTCTTGATGCTTTCGTGAAGAAGGTGAAGATTGGGATTGCCAAGAGTCAACCCAAGTACAAGTGCTATCGCCTTGATGACAAGGATACTCTATTCTTCGAGGATCGCATTGTTGCTCCTAAAGGTGACCTTCGTAAAGTCATTATGAACGAGGCTCACAATTCGCTCCTCTCTATTCACCCTGGAAGTACAAGGATGTACCAGGACCTCAAGCAGTCGTATTAGTGGACTCGAATGAAGCGCGAGATTGCTCGGTTCGTGAATGAATGTGATGTCTGCAGAAGAGTGAAAGCAGAACACCAATGACCAGCTGGTCTCCAACAACCTCTTGCCATTCTAGAATGAAAGTTTTACCATTTTGAGATGGATTTCGTGACTGGATTTCCAAAGTCCAAGCGTGGCAATGATGCTATCTTCGTTGTCATCGACAAGCTCACTAAAGTGGCTCATTTTCTTCCTATCAAAGAATCTATCACAGCAGCTCAGTTGGCAGAGCTATATACCTCCAGGATTGTCTCTCTACACGGCATTCCGCAGTTGATATCTTCAGACCATGGCAGCATATTCACCTCTAAGTTCTGGGATTCTTTTCAGAAGGCCATGGGCACCAACATTCGCTTCAACATAGCCTTTCATCCTCAAACCAGTGGCCAAGTCGAGCGAGTAAATCAGATTCTTGAATATATGCTCAGGGCTTGTGTCATTTCTTTCGGTATGAAGTGGGAAGAGTGTCTTCCATATGCCAAGTTCTCCTACAACAACAGCATCCAAGCGAGTTCGGCAAGGCCCCATTCAAGATTCTCTATGGCAGGAAGTGATGTACTCCTCTTAACTGGCCAGAGACTGGTGAACGCCAACTTCTTGGCAATGACTTGATCGCAGAGGCAGAAGAAATGTGCAAAGTCATTCGTGAAAATCTCAAACCCGCGCAATCGCGCCAGAAAAGTTACTATGATAGCAAGCATTGTGACTTGGCTTTTGAGATCGGAGACCATGTCTACCTCCGCGTCTCTCCAATGAAAGGTACTCATCGCTTCGGTATCAAAGGGAAGATTGCCCCTAGATACGTGGGTCCTTTCAAGATCATTGGCAAAAGAGGCGATCTCGCCTATCAACTTGAGCTTCCCTTCAAATTTGCAAACCTGCACGACGTGTTTCACGTGTCTCAACTCCGCAAGTCTTTCAAGACTCCTGACCGCACCGTCAACTTCGAAGAGATTGATCTCCAAGAAGACATGTCTTATCGTGAGCGCCCAGTTGCTATTCTTGAAGAAACTGAGCGCAAGACTTGCAACAAGTCTATAAAATTCCTGAAAGTCAAGTGGTCACATCATTCCAACCGTGAAGCCACCTGGGAACGCGAGGACCACCTCCGTTCTGAGTACCCAGAGTTTTTCCAGTCCTAGATCTCGCGACGAGATCCTTTCGTAGTGGTGGAGTGTTGTAACACCCTGTATGTAACTTGCCATATTTGTATTCCAACTCTTGCCATTTTCGGCACTAAGTTATGATATTTCCTCGTTGTCGGGTTTTTGTCTTCGTGTGCTTTTGTCTTTGTCATGCATCTCATATCATGTCATCATGTGCATCGCATTTGCATACGTGTTCGTCTCATGCATCCGAGCATTTTCCCCGTTGTCTGTTTTGCATTCCGGCGCTCCTATGTCCTCCGGTGTCCCTTTCTACCTCTTTTCGCGTGCGGGTGTTAAATGTTTTCGGATTGGACCAAGACTTGTCATGCGGCCTTGGTTTACTACCGGTAGACCGCCTGTAAAGTTTTGTGCCATTTGGACTTCATTTGATACTCCAACGATTAACCGAGGGACCGAAAAGGCCTCGTGTGTGTTCCAGCCCAACACCCCTCCAAAGTGGCCCAAAACCCACCTAAACCTCCTCCATCATCTAGATCGTTCGATCACGATCGCGTGGCCGAAAATCATTCTCAATTTGGAGCCCCCTAACTCCTCCTACCTATAAAAAGGCCCCTCCACCAAAATTCCCGGGTCATTTCGCACCCTAACCCTAGCCCCCTTCTTCCTCCGCGCGCCAGACAATGTCCGCCGGCGCTCCGCACTAGTCACGTGGCCCACCGGACGCCCCCACGCTGCGGCCTGCCCGGGCCCAAGGCCGGCCCTCCCCGCCATCGATCCGGGCCGCGCCCCCGCAGCACCCACGCCGCCTCCTCCTTCTCCAGCTCTGCCGCCTCGCCCGCCGCCCGCACCGCGCCAACGACCGTCGCTCCGCCGCGCACCCCGCCTTCCTCCTCCGACGCCGGTCGGCCTCCTCCTGGCTCCACCGGTGAGCCCCGCTCTGGATCCGGTCACCTCCCTCCTCTCCGGCAGCGAATTCCGGCGAGATCTGCCGCCTCGGTTCGCGTGCACCCGGCTGCTACAGTAAAACCTAGATCTGAGGGTTGACTTCCTCTCCTAATCCCAGTAATTTTTGCATATTTTGTCGCGTCATATCTCTGCAACCGTGGCTCCGTTTCGGGCATGTAGCATATCCAATTGTTCGTCTCGACGAGTACTCCATTTCATCTCATTGCGTCATATTCATTTGAGCTCATCTTGATGCCCTAAATGCTGTTGGAAGAGTGCTAGTTTCTGTTAGTTTTAGATTCATATCAGCAATTGGACATTTGTCATTTTTGCCATGATTGATGTGTGCCTCCTGTGATGTTGAGCCCTACATGAGTTTTGAAGCATTCCATGCCATCTTTATAGGGGTGTATGCCATGTATTTTTGTGATCTCTGTGGTGACTAGCACAAGCATGCAAAGTAGCCCTCGTAATGTTGCTGATTTCAGGGACTTAGAAATATTCTAAGTCTTTGCCCTGTCATTATTTTTATGCCATGTGTTCTTGTTGCTATAGAGTGATCCATGCCTCTTTTGAGCATGATCAGTAAGGATGTTTTGTAGATATTGTGGTGCTCTATCCATCCATGTCTTTGTTCGCAATTATGAAGCAACCTAGCTTGACTCAATCGAGCTCTATTTTTGCTATAAAATGTTCCTGGCAGAATGTTTACATGTTAAGCATTTTTGCCGAGCTTGTTGTAGTTGATCCATGCATGCTATATTGTTCTTCTTGCGATGTTTAGCTTCTATGCCATGTCTACTTGCTGGGTGTATGCTTAGTTTATCATGCAATGCCTTGTGGTGAGTGCATCAAGCTTGTTAACATGCCTACTTAATATCTGTTTTGCCATGTTCCAGTTTCTACTAAGTCTGAATCTGATAACGATAATTGCTATGTTCACATGGTTGCCATTGTATTTTATGATCCCTTTTGGCTTATCGTCAGTAAGGGACTTTTGTTGTATGGTTTGAGTAGCTTCATGCCATGCCTTGCTTTTCCATGATATGTGCATGTATCATGTTGTTATCTTGCTCTAAACATTGCTTCTTGATGTTAAATTCCTGACATGTGGTTATTTTCTCAAAGTCTGTAACCTATTATCTTTTGCACTTCTGCCATGCTTGTTTGAACCTGCTATTGAGTGAATTAGTCATAGCTCAGTGTTCATCTTTTGTCAAGCATCTTGAGTGGATCCCTGCCATGTATTTTGCTTCTATGTTAGAGTGCTGTAGCATGTTGTTATTGATGCATTTAGATGGCCTCGTGTTGTTTATCGCAGATCGGTGCCATATGTTTTGCTTGTCATTTGCAAACCGTGCATCCGATTCCGGTGATCTTTATACCGAGTTCGACCGAAATCAACCCATCTTTCCACTGGCACAGTTGGTTTTCCAAGTTGAGGCCAGGTTCAATCATTCCTTTCCGAAGCATGCATATGCACCACATATTGCATCCCGCATATCATGCCATGTTTTGCATCATGTTGCTCGTGCATTGCACGTGGTTGATTGTGTCTCCCTTTGCTTGTGTTCTTGCTTTGGGTAGAGCCGGGAGACGAGTACGTGATCGAGGAGCCCGTTGAGTACGCTTATGAGGATCAAGCTAACGTCAACTCGGAGAACTTTACAGGCAAGATGACCATACCCTCGAAATCAGTCTATCTTTGCTTGCTAGATGCTTGCTCTATTGCTATGCCTATGCAACGATACGTACCACTTGATTTTCATGCCTCCCATATTTCCATGTCAAACCGATAACCCACCTTGTCCTAGCAAACCGTTGTTTGGCTATCTTACCACTTTGCTCAACCCCTCTTATAGCGTTGCTAGTTGCAGGTGAAGATTGGGGTTTGTTCCTTGCTGGAACATGTTTATTGTTGGGATATCATTATTATATCTTGTCTATTTTTAATGCACCTATGCACTTGGTAAAGGGAGGAAGGCTCGGCCTTATGCCTGGTGTTTTTTTCCACTCTTGCCGCCCTAGTTTCCGTCATACCGGTGTTATGTTCCTTGATTTCGCGTTCCTTACACGGTTGGGTTATAATGGGAACCCCTTGATAGTTCACCTTGAATAAAACTCTTCCAGCAATGCCCAACATTGGTTTTACCATTCGCCACCTAGCCTTTTTCCCTTGGGTTCGCGGACTCAAGGGTCATCTTTATTTTAACCCCCCCCCCCGGGCCAGTGCTTCTCTAAGTGTTGGTCCAACCTGAGCG
This sequence comes from Triticum aestivum, assembly GCF_018294505.1. Lineage (NCBI taxonomy): Eukaryota > Viridiplantae > Streptophyta > Magnoliopsida > Poales > Poaceae > Triticum > Triticum aestivum. Next base: position 607,751,238 of record NC_057797.1, on the reverse strand, counting down.
ATGTCCGGGGCTACCAGGGGCAACTCTGGGCTGGCCTACCCGATGTCTGGCTCATCCGATGTGCCCTGAGAATGAGATATGTGCAGCTCCTATCAGGATTTGTCGGCACATTCGGGTGGCTTTGCTGGTTTAGTTTTACCATTGTCGAGATGTCTTGTAACCGGGATTCCGAGCCTGATCGGATTGTCTTGGGAGAAGGAATATCCTTTGTTGACCGTGAGGGCTTGTGATGGGCTAAGTTGGGACACCCCTGCAGGGATTTGATCTTTCGAAAGCCGTGCCCGCGGTTATGGGCAAATGGGAATTTGTTAATGTCCGGTTGTAGAAAACCCGAAACTTTACTTAATTAAAATGAATCAACAGAGTGTGTGGCCGTGATGGTCTCTTTTCGGCGGAGTCCGGGAAGTGAACACGGTCTCGAGTTATGCTTGAACGTAGGTTGTTCTAGGATCACTTCTTGATCATAGTTTCTCGACCGTGCTTTTGCATTCTCTTCTCGCTCTCATTTGCGTATGTTAGCCACTATATATGCTAGTGATTGCTGCAGCTCCACCTCATACATTTTACCCTGCCTATAAGCTTAAATAGTCTTGATCGCAAGGGTGTGAGATTGTTGAGTCCCCATGACTCACAAATTACTTCCAAAACCAGATGTAGGGACCGATGATACCGCTCCAGGAGATTCGACTGAGCTCAAGTGGGAGTTCGATGAGGACTCAGGACGATACTACATTTCTTTTCCAGATGATCAGTAGTGGTGCCCAGTTGGGGCGATCGGGGACTTTGTCGCATTTGGGGTTGTTCTTTATTTTGGTTTCGTAGTCGGACCTTGAGTGTATCTGGATGAATGTAATGATATTTATGCTATTGTGTGATGTGGCGAGTGTAAGACAACTATGTATCTCTTTCCCTTATTTATTACATGGGTTGTGTGAAGATTACCTCACTTGTGACATTGCCTACAATGCGGTTATGCCTCTAAGTCATGCTTCGACACGTGGGAGATATAGCCGCATCGTGGACGTTACATGAGTAGGGCCGAAGAGGTCCATGTGTAGCAGTACGAAGGGTCGAGTCGTTGTCATGATTGTCTTCGAGGGATGCTTGTCCCTCGTCATCTTTCCAGCTTCGCAAGCACCGCATAAGTGATCCTTCTTGAACTTGACGCCCTCGATGCCTATGACGTGCTTCTTCTTTGCAAGAGTATGCAAGTTCCTCATGCCAGCATGCCCTAGCCTCCGATGCCAGAGCCAGCACTCTGAAGCTTTTGCAAGAAGACATACGGCAAGCTATGGTCCTGCTAAGAAATCTACCATGTACAAATCATCTTTCCGATACCCTTCAAAGACTAGAGACTTGTCATATTCCATTAGAACAAGGCAACGATATTTTCCAAATATCACAATCATGTTCAAATCGCAAAGCATTGAGATAGACATTAAGTTGAAACCAAGGGATTCAACAAGCATCACTTTATCCATGTGCTGATCCTTTGAGATTGCAACTCTACCTAGACCCAATACCTTGCTTTTGCCAGTATCAGCAAATGTGATGTGACTTTTGTCAGATGGATGTAAGGTTGAGTCCATGAGAAGACTTCATTCGCCAGTCATGTGATTAGTACATCCACTATCAATAATCCATTCTGAAGCAGTTGGTGTCATACCCTACAGTGTAGTTAGGGGGATAGGCTTCACGAAGAGTATTGTGAAGCATAAACATTTGACGAGCAAGTGAATTATGAAAGCTTAGATCGAGGTTAGGACTGATAGGACAAATAGCAAGCGACTCAGGAACAAAATACATAATAAGACCATTTGGGCATTTGATCTTGTGCCCTAGAAGATGTTTTAGGTCCCCAAAAATAGCTTCAGACGCTTTGATTTTCGGCTGGAGACCTTTCCCTACAAAAGAGAGTTAAGCTTTCTTAGCCACCCACATCTTCAAGGGTGGCTTCGAAGCAATGAGTCTAAGTGCAGCATCTGAGAACTTTGACTTTGGAGCCCTAGCAAATAGTCTTCCAGGTGGAGAGTAGTACTCATAAGAATAAGCAGAGTAGTTCTGGGTCTTATGAACATGGCAGTTTGATGAAACACGCTCATATACATAGGCCTGAGTATAGTTTCCCTGCAAAACATTTGTGTTACTGCGACTCAGGTGAGTCCTCTGTCTGTATGAAGCCTTTGGACCATATGAAGCATGTGGTCTGGGTTTGTCTCCTTCCCTTGTGATGTCATGACGATATTCACTTGAAGATTTTCCAAACACCTTTTGGGCACCCAGACTTTCTTCATAGGTGGCCCATTCCTGCAGTTAGTACCAATATACCTGGCAAACACTTCACCATTTTGATTCTTAAACAGTTTATAGTTTGCATCAAAGGATTCATCAATGACAATAGAATTAGCACAAGTGAAGCCATATAGGGTGGATGGATCCACTGAAGGTTCCTTTGCAGCAACCCATGTGGTTTTGGGGTACTGCTCAGGCTTCCACTAAGAGCCATCAGCATTCATTTTCCTTTCGAACCCAACACCCTCTTTCCTAGGGTTTCGGTTCAGAATCTGCCTTTTGAGGACATCACATAGTGTCTAATGCCCTTTGAGACTTTTGTACATCCCTGTTTCAAGCAATGTCTTCAACCTAGAATTTTCATCAGCAATAGCAGTGGCATCCTCAGCAGAGGGGTTAGTTACCACATCAACAGTTGAAGATATTGCAACAGTAGTAGTAGTAGAACATCCAGCAACAGAAGTAGCATTATCACGCTCAAGGCATTTAAGGCATGGTGGTTCAAATCCTTCCTGAGCGGGACTGATCTGTTCAGCGCGAAGTGACTCGTTTTCCTTTTGAAGATCTTCATGAGCCGCTCTCAATTTCTCAATTTCTTGCTTCCTTTGAAGATAATCATAGGAAAGATTTTCATTAGTTGTTGAGAGCGTTTCATGACGACTTTCAAGTTCCTCATACTTAACATGAAGATTTTTATGTCTTCAATTAAGGACTGAGATCGGGTCATTTCAGCATCCAACAGGTCATCGCTTTTGTCTAACAGTTTTTGAATATGTTCCATAGCTTTCTGTTGTTCAGTTGCAATTTTAGAAAGTGTTTTGTAGCTGGGTTTGGAATTACAATCAGAGTCATCTTCACTGGATGTTTGACAGTGAGTAATGCATGAGTTTACCTTGGCACCGCGTGCCATGAAGCAATAGGTGGGAGCGGAGTTGTCCTTGTCATTAGCATCGGCGTCGGTGACGAAGTCATTGTCTTCAGTGTTGAAGATGGACTTGGCAACATAGGCTGTAGCAAGACTTGCAACGCCAGAATCGGACTCCTCCTCAGACTCCACCTCTGCCTCCTTAGAAGCAGACTCCTCCTCTGAATCCATTTCCTTGCCAACAAACGCATGAGCCTTGCCAGATGAGCTCTTCTTGTGTGATGAAGACTTTGAGGAAGACTTGGAAGAAGACTTTGGGTATTTCTTCTTCTTCTTGTCATCAGAATCATATTCCTTGCTCTTCTTATTCTTCTTCTTGTTATCATTGTCCCACTTCGGACGCTTAGAGATGTAGTGACCAGGTTTCTTGCACTTGTGACATGTTCTCTTCTTGTACTCATGAGCAGAAGCTTCATCATTTCTTGAGCTGGATCATGAAGACTTTCTGAAGCCTTTCTTCCTGGTGAATTTTTGGAACTTCTTCACAAGCATAGCAAGCTCTCTTCCAATGTCTTCAGGATCATCAGAACTGCAATCAGATTCTTCTTCAGATGAGGAAACAACTTTTGCCTTCAAGGCACGAGTTCGGCCATAGTTGGGACCGTAGATATCTCTTTTCTCAGAAAGCTGAAACTCATGTGTGTTGAGCCTTTCAAGTATGTCAGACGGATCGAGTCTCTTGAAGTCAGGGCGTTCTTGAATCATCGGGGCTAGGGTGTCAAACGAGCTATCAAGTGATCTCAGGAGTGTCTTAACGATTTCATGCTTGGTGATCTCAGTAGCGCCGAGAGCTTGGAGATCATTTGTGATGTTAGTAAGGCGATCAAACGTGAGCTGAACATTCTCATTGTCGTTTCTCTTGAAGCGGTTGAAGAGGTTGCGAAGGACACTGATCCTTTGATCTCTCTGGGTTGAGACGCCTTCGTTGACCTTGGGGAGCCAGTCCCAGACTAGCTTAAATGTTTCCAGAGCACTCACACGACCATACTGCCCTTTGGTCAGATGACCATAGATGATGTTCTTGGCAGTGGAGAACAGTAGAACGAACTTCTTGACATCAGCAACGGTGACACCTTCACCAGCCTTGGGGGCGCCATTCTTGACGACATACCAGAGGTCGACATCAATGGCTTCAAGATGCATGCGCATCTTATTCTTCCAGTAGGGATATTTAGTTCCATCGAATACGGGGCACGCAGCGGAGACTTTGATTATCCCTGCAGTCGACATAGCTAAAACTCCAGGTGGTTAAACCGAATCACACAGAACAAGGGAGTACCTTGCTTTGATACCAATTGAAGGTGCTAGTGATCGACTAGAGGGGGTGAATAGGCGATTTTTAGGAAAGTCTTCAAAACATGGAAGTTTCAAAGACCATCGATAGAAATGAACCTATTAACATGCAGCGGAAGGTAGACTACACTAGGCAAGCCATAGTCAAGTATTCAATGAAGTGAAAGCACAAGGACTAATAGCAGCTAGGCAGTATGGATCGGGATGGAAGATAGTATGAAGCCAATCAGAACAAGCAGTCACACAGTGAAGACAAATAGATAATGCAAACAGGCAATGACTTCACAAGGTCCAACTATGAATAAAGAGATGGGAAGGATAGAACCAGTTGCTCGTTGAAGACAAGGATTTGTTGGACCAGTTCTAGTTGCTGTGACAATTGTACGCCTGGTTAGGGATGTTGAGATTTAAATCAGAAGACCGTGTCTTCACCTTATTTCCCTTGAGCTAAGGACACCCAGTCCTCACCCAATCACTCTGGTAAGTCTTCAAGGTAGACTTCCAAACCTTCATAGACTTCGTTCACCGGTGATCCACAATGACTCTTGGATGCTCAGAACGCGATGCCTAACCAGCTGGAGGATTCACAGTCCTCAAGTGTAACAAGTCTTCAGATCACACAGACAGGAAGACTTCAGCGATGCCTAACACTCTTTGGCTCTGGGTGTTTAGGGCTTTGTCCTCGCAAGGATTTCTCTCTCAAAGGCTTCGAATTGGGTTGCTCTCAAACGACAAAAGCCGTGCACTAACTCTAAGCAGCCAACCAATTTATGGTGTAGGGGTGGGATATTTATAGCCACTAGGCAACCCAACCTGATTTGTCCGAAATGACCCTGGGTCACTAAGGAACTGACACGTGTTCCAATGGTCAGATTTCAAACACACGCGGCAACTTTACTTGGGCTACAAGTAAAGCTAACTCATCCAGCTTTCGATAAGATTTGCTCTCATTGTCTTTGCTCGAAGACATAGGATTTTGATTAAGCATCACTTCAGTCACTCTGACTTTGTTCACTGGGACCCCACTTAACAGTACGGTGGATCCTATGACTCAACAAAGAAGAAAAGGAAACAACGAAACAACTAAGTCTTCGCGCTCCATAGTCTTCACTCAATGTCTTCTCTTGCCATAGTCTTCAATGTGAATATCTTCACATACCACCTTTGTCTTCAATGTCTTCATACATTTTTAGGGGTCATCTCCGGTAGGAAAACCGAATCATTGAGGGACTACTACCTGTGTTATCCTGCAATTCTCACAAACACATTAGTCCCTCAACCAGGTTTGTCATCAATACTCCAAAACCAACTAGGGGTGGCACTAGATGCACTTACACTATCTTGATTCTGTCGTAAATTTTTCATGGATGTACATGCATGACAGAAAACGTGACCTACTGTGACAAACACGTATCATCACGGAAGTCTCTCTTTTTTGTAGCACACCATACCTACCTATTATGGGATTTCCATAGCCATTCCGAGATATATTGCCATGCAACTTCCATCATCATCATATACATGACTAGAGCATTCATTGTCATATTGCTTTGCATGATCGTAAGATAGCTAGCATTATGTTTTCATGGCTTGTCCGTTTTTGGATGTCATAGCTACACTAGATCATTTCACATCCCGGTACACCACCGGAGGCATTCATATAGAGTCATACTTTGTTCTGGACATTGAGTTGTAAGTAAATAAAAGTATGATGATCATCATTATTATAGCATTTCCCTAGTGAGGAAAGGATGATGGAGACTATGATTCCCCCACAAGTCGGGATGATACTCCGTACTTAAAAAAAAGGCCAAAGAAGCCCAAATAAAAAATAGACCAAAGAAGCCCACCAAAACAAAAAAACAAAAAAAATTGAGAGAAAAAGAGAGAAGGGGCAATGTTACTATCCTTTTACCACACTTGTGCTTTAGAGTAGCACCATGTTCTTCATATAGAGAGTCTCTTGAGTTATCACTTTCATATACTAGTGGGAATTTGCATTATAGAACTTGGCTTGTATATTCTGATGATGGGCTTCCTCAAATGCCTGAGGTCTTCATGAGAAAGCAAGTTGGATGCACACCCACTTAGTTTCCAGTTTGAGCTTTCATACATTTATAGCTCTGAGTGCATCCGTTGCATGGCAATCCCTACTCCTCGCATTGACATCAATTGATGGGCATCTCCATAGCCCGTTGATTAGCCGCGTCGATGTGAGACTTTCTCCTTTTTTGTCTTCTCCACACAACCTCCATCATCATATTCTATTCCACCTATAGTGCTATGTCCATGGCTCGCGCTCATATATTGCGTGAAGGTTGGAAAAGTTTGAAAATACTAAAGTATGAAACAATTGCTTGGCTTGTCATCGGGGTTGTGCATGATGGGAGCATTTTGTGTGACGAAGATGAAGCATAGCCAAACTATATGATTTTGTAGGGATGAGCTTTCTTTGGCTATGTTATTTTGAGAATACATAATTGCTTGGTTGGTATGCTTGAAGTATTATTGTCTTAATGTCAAATGATAGACTATTGCTTTGAATCAATCGTGTCTTAATATTCATGCCATGATTAGGTTACATGATCAAGATTATGCTAGGTAGCATTCCACATCAAAAATTATCTTTTTTTATCATTTACCTACTCGAGGACGAGTAGGAATTAAGCTTGGGGATCCTTATATGTCTCCATCGTATCTATAATTTTTTATTGTTCCATTGCAATATTATACAACTTTCATATACTTTTTGGCAACTTTTCATACTATTTTTGGGACTGACATATTGATGCAGTGCCCAGTGCAAGTTCCTGTTTGTTGCATGTATTTTGTTTCGCAGAAAATCCATATCAAACGCAGTCCAAATGGGATAAAAACTTACGGAGATTTTTTTGGAATATATGTGATTTTTGGGAATAAGAATCAATGCGAGACGATGCCCGAGGGGGCCACGGGGCAGGGGGCGCGCCCCTGACCCTCGTGGCCACCCCGTAAGGCGGTTGGTGCCCTTCTTTCGCCGCAAGAAAGCCAATATCCGGATACAACTCGTGTTAAAATTTCATCCCAATCGGAGTTACGGACTCCGGGAATATAAGAAACGGTGAAAGGCTAGAATCTAGAACGTGAAAACAGAGAGAGACAAAGAGACGGATCCAATCTTGGAGGGGCTCTCGCCCCTCCCATGCCATGGAAGCCAAGGACCAGATGGTAAACCCTTCTCCCATCTAGGGAGAAGGTCAAGGAAGAATAACAAGAAGAAGAAGGGGGCTCTCTCCCCCTCTCTCCCGGTGGTGCCAGAACACCGCCTGGGCCATCATCGTCACTGCAATCTACAACAACACCTCTGTCATCTTCACCAACATCTTCATCACCTTCCCCCATCTGTCTACAGCGGTCCACTCTCCCGCAACCCACTGTACCCTCTACTTGAACATGGTGCTTTATGCTTCATATTATTATCCAATGATGTGTTGCCATCCTATGATGTCTGAGTAGATTTTCGTTGTCCTATCGGTAATTGGTGAATTGCTATGATTGGTTTAATTTGCTTGTGGTTATGTTGTTGTCCTTTGGTGCCCATCATATGAGCACGCGTGTGGATCACACCACACAGTTAGTTGTATGTTGATAGGACTATGTATTGGAGGGCAAGAGTGACAGAAGCTTCAATCTAGCATAGAAAGTGATGCATACGGGATTGAAGGGGGACCAATATATCTTAATGCTATGGTTGGGTTTTACCTTAATAAACATTAGTAGTTGCAGATGCTTGCTAATAGTTCCAATCATAAGTGCATAGAATTCCAAGTCAGGGATGACATGCTAGCAGTGACCTCTCCCACATAAAACTTGCTATCGGTCTAGTAAGTAGTCAATTGCTTAGGGGCAATTTCGCAACTCCTACCACCACATTTCCACACTTGCTATACTAACTTTATTGCTTCTTTACCTAAAACAGCCCCTAGTTTTTATTTGTGTGCTCTTTATATTCTTGCAAACCTATCCCGTTAAACCTACAAAGTACTTCTAGTTTCATACTTGTTCTAGGTAAAGCGAACGTTAAGCGTGGATAGAGTTGTATCGGTGGTCGATAGAACTTGAGGGAATATTTGTTCTACCTTTAGCTCCTCGTTGGGTTCGAAACTCTTACTTATCGAAAGAGGCTACAATTGATCCCCTATACTTGTGGGTTATCAGTGTGGCGGCAATGGCGGCTGGCAATAGCTGTCGACGGGCACCAGCGGCGGAGCGTGTGGTGGGTGTTCCGCGCACACCCAACAGGGACGCCACGCGCACTACACTACGCCGGGGACTGCGCCGCCGCAGTGTAGCCTCCCAGCTGGAGCTGTCCTCTGATGACGGCGGAGTGGCTGAGCAACGACGACGGACCGGTGCCATTGGCGATTGTGGGAGAAGCAGACGAGATAAGCTACAGGAAGGGAGCGGAAAATGCAACACAGGACTCGCCGGCCATGAGGGTTTTTATAGCAGGCCGGTAAGCATTGGGATTTGGGGGGATTTCACCGAGTTGGGCGGGAAGCTTGCGTGAGAACCTGCGAGGTTGCGCGGGAACGGGCTCAGTGACGATTCATTGGCACCACCGTTTGGCCAAAAGAACGCCCACACGCGCTGCGCAAGCTTGCATTGTAAGCCATCTGCCGGCAGCAGGGTGACAAGACGTGCGAGAGGAGGACGAAAGGCCACGTACACATACGGTTAATAAAAATGTTTGCGATTTAATTACCTACTATACCCCCGTCCTGGTTTATAAGTATGATTTAACTAATAAAATATGATTGCATGTCGCCAAACATTATATAGTTGGATTCGTATTTGAACATAGTTTCCAATTATATAATTTTTTATAACATGCATTAACATTTTGTTGGTTAAATTTGAGGGCAAAGTATGGCACATAATATAAAGAGGACTATAGACTAGACGGAGGTGGTAGCACACGGCCTCTCTCTACGCAGCGATGCAACTGTCGACCGGCTTGTAGGTGACCATTTCCTGCGTGTTCAACTGCTCTATGTGTGTGGTTGCTTACGGTTCAGGTGGCCGCAGCGTGCTCTGCTCGTGTCCCGCCGCATGCGCTCTGCTCTTGTGTCCCTCCGGGTGCTCTGCCCTCGTCCGTCCACGCGCGCTGCCAGTGTTTGGGGCCAGCGCACGATCACGCACGTTCGTGTGCTTGCGGTTGCGCCGGGCACGGCGCGACAATGCAGTTACCCACTACAAAAACTGCCATGCGGATGCGCTGAGAATCCACGCCGCCCGGCCCATTTTATTCCTGCGGCCATTTACCTTCATCTCTTGTCTCACACGACACAATAAGCACACCCATGAGGACACATACAGAGAGGACATTCAGCGGTTCCAATGGTGCTCCCCGTGGCTCCAATGGCGCTCCCAGCGGGCGACGATGACAACGGCGGGCAGTTCACCACGCAACACGTTGTGGACACCCATGTGAGGGGGAAGGCTCTCTCGGCGGTGTACACGAACGATCCGGTCTCGGTTGAGAGCTCCATCCAAACTATGGAGCGTTTCCTTTCCTAGGACAAGTACCAAGTGGTCGGCTTCGACCTCGAGTACACCATGTGTCATGCCGGGCACGATCAGAAGGTTGTCGTCGCCCAGTTGTGCATGCGACATGACGTCCTTGTATACCACTACCACCTGGCCACAACGCCTTGCGAGCGTTTGATACGTCTCCAACGTATCTATAATTTTTGATTGTTCCATGCTATTATATTATCTGTTTCAGATGTTAATGGGCTTTATTTTAAAATTTTATATTATTTTTGGGACTAACCTATTAACCAGAGGCCCCGCCCAAATTGTTGTTTTTTTGCCTATTTCAGTGTTTCGCAGAAAAAGAATATCAAACGGAGCCCAAACGGAATGAAACCTTTGGGAGCGTGATTTTTGGAACAAACGTGATCAAGAGGACTTGGAGTGGACATCAAGCGATCAACGAGGCGGCCACGAGGCAGGGGGGCACGACTACCCCCCTAGGCGCGCACTCCCCCTCGTGGGCCCCTCGTGGCTCGACCGACCTACTTCTTCCTCTTATATATGTTCACATACCCCGAATACATCCAGGAGCACCACGAAACCCTATTTCCACCGCCGCAACCTTCTGTACCGAAGAGATCCCATCTTGGGGCCTTTTCCGGAGCTTCGCCAGAGGGGGCATTGATCACGGAGGGCCTCTACATCAACTCCATGGCCCCTTCGATGATGTGTGAGTAGTTTACTTCAGACCTTCGGGTCCATAGCTAGTAGCTAGATGGCTTCTTCTCTCCTTGATTCTCTTGGACATCTATTCGATGTAATCTTCTTTTGCGGTGTGTTTGTCGAGATCCGATGAATTGTGGGTTTATGATCAAGTCTATCTATGAACAATATTTGAATCTTCTCTGAATTATTTTATGTATGATTGGTTGTCTTTGCAAGTCTCTTTGAATTATCAGTTTGGTTTGGCCTACTAGATTGATCTTTCTTGCAATGGGAGAAGTGCTTAGCTTTGGGTTCAATCTTGCAGTGCTCGATCCTAGTGATAGAAAGGGAAATGACACATATTGTATTATTCCCATCGAGGATAAAAAGTTGGGGTTTATATCATATTGCACGAGTTTATCCCTCTACATCATGTCATCTTGCTTAAAGCGTTACTCTATTCTTATGAACTTAATACTCTACATGCATGCTGGATAGCGGTCGATGTGTGGAGTAATAGTAGTAGATGCAGGCAGGAGTCGGTCTACTTGTCACGGACATGATGCCTATATACATGATCATACCTAGATATTCTCATAATTATTCGCTTTTCTATCAATTGCTCGACAATAATTTGTTCACCCACCGTAATACTTATGATATCTTGACAGAAGCCACTAGTGAAATCTATGGCCCCGGGGTCTATTTTCCATCATACAAGTTTCGAATCTATTTTATTTTGCAATCTTTACTTTCAATCTATATCATAAAAATACCAGAAATATTTATCTTATTATTATCATCTCTATCAGATCTCACTCTTGCAAGTAAATGGCCCCCACTTCACCCTTGTTGTTTTAGCCGCCCTCTTTTTCCGTTCACCCTTGCCGTTTTAGTCGCCTCTTTTTCCTTTCCCCTTATCTTTTCCCGTTTGCCTCTTTTGCTTGTTTCTTGTTTGCTTGTGTGTTGGATCGCTTCCTTCGTCATTATGGCTAGTCCTTTATCTACTCCTTTGTCCCCTGAGAATGAAGTTCTTAATTTTAAACAAAGCGAGGGAGAAAGTCTAAAAGATGCTTGGTACAGAATTTGGAATGCGCAAAATAGATCTACTAGGAAGCAATCTACTTCCGTTCTTCTTTGCAATTTTTATGTAGGCATCACTCCATGGAATATATATATTCTTGATACCATTACTGGATGAAATTTCTTGGGTAGCCATACTTTTGATTCCTATAATGCTATGATAAGATTTATTTGGCCCACCACCTCTTTTGGTTAAAGGAACTATTTTAACTTTGGAACACGGATGCAATGGCTTGAAATTATTGAAAATAAAGTTGCCACCGTAGAGTTGATTGAAAATTTGGTTATAAAGATCCATAACCAAATTACCCAATACGGATCTAAGGTAGGAGTTGCTCTTAAATTTTTTAAAGAAAATGAACCTATGGTTAATGAAAAGATAGATCAAGATTCCACTAGAATTGATAAAATTGAGGATATTATTACCAACATAGGGTCTGCCTTTTCTTCTGTGAAAAATACACCCTCTAATGCTAAGATTTCCAAATTGATGTATGTTCCTAAAATAAGGGTGAATCTTCTAGTAAGGGAAGTGCGGACCTCAAATCCATAAGTGTTCACCCCAACTTTCTCACTATCCTTAAGGAACTTTTGCTACAAATGGTTTTCTTGATTTTGTGCCAAGGAGTTTGATAATTAATAAAAATAAAGAAACTCCTAGGAGTTATATGTGTCTTATTGAAGAATTGCCTACCAAAGATGGCAATACCCAGATCTATCCATGCTTTTATGCCTAGCTAGGGGCGTTAAACGATAGCGCTTGTTGGGAGGCAACCCAATTTTATTTTTATTCCTTGCTTTTTGTTCCTGTTTAGTAATAAATATTTTATCTAGCCTCTGTTTTGGTTGTGATTTTTGTGTTTAATTAGTGTTTGTGCCAAGTAGAACCGTTGGGGAGACTTGGGGAAAGTCTTTTTGATCTTGCTGTAAAAAACAGAAACATTAGTGCTCACGAGAATTGCTGCCATTTTTTATTGGATAGTGCTATTTAGTTAATTATTTTTTAAGATGATTAATATATAAAATCCTCACGTACAGCAATTTATTTTAGAATTTTTGAGGTTTCATAAGTATTCGAAACCTACATATTACTACAGACTGTTCTGTTTTTGACAGATTCTGTTTTTCGTGTGTTGTTTGCTTATTTTGATGAATCTATGGCTAGTAATAGAGTTTATGAACCATAGAAAAGTTGGAATACAGTAGGTTTAACACCAATATAAATAAATAATGAGTTCATTACAGTACCTTATGATGGTGATTTATTTTCTTATACTAACGGAGCTTACGAGTTTTCTGTTAAGTTTTGTGTTGTGAAGTTTTCAAGTTTTGGGTAAGGATTGGATGGACTATGGAATAAGGAGTGGCAAGAGCCTAATCTTGGGGATGCCCAAGGCACCCAAGGTAATATCCAAGGATAGACAAGAGCCTAAGCTTGGGGATGCCCTGGAATGCATCCCCTCTTTCGTCTTCGTCCATCGGTAACTTTACTTGGAGCTATATTTTTATTTGCCACATGATATGTGTTTTGCTTGGAGCGTCTTGTATGATTTTAGTCTTTGACTTTTAGTTTACCACAATCATCCTTGCTGTACGCACCTTTTGGGAGAGACAAACATGAATTGGAATTTATTAGAATACTCTATGTGCTTCACTTATATCTTTTAGAGCACGACGGTGGTTCTATTAAAAAGAAATAATTGATCTCTCATGCTTCACTTATATCATTTTGAGAGTCCTTTAGAAGAGCATGGTAATTCACTTTGGATATAAATTATAAATGCTAAGAGAAGTTGAATGCTTGATAGATGGTTTTGAGATATAAATGTGGTAATATTAGAGGTGTGCTAGTTGAGTAATTGTGAAATTGATGAATACTTGTGTTGAAGTTGGCAAGTCCCATAGCACGCACATATGGTGAATGTTATGTGACAAATTTGAAGCATGGGGTGTTCTTTGATTGATTTTCTTATGAGTGGCGGTCGGGGACGAGCGATGGTCTTTTCCTACCAATCTATCCCCCTAGGAGCATGCGCATAGTGCTTGGTTTTGATGACTTGTAGATTTTTGCAATAAGTATGTGAGTTATTTATGACTAATGTTGAGTCCATGGATTATACACACTCTCACCCTTCCATCATAGCTAGCCTCTTCGGTACCGTGCATTACCCTTTCTCACCTTGAGAGTTGGTGCAAACTTCGCCGGTGCATCCAAACCCCGTGATATGATACGCTCTATCACACATAAGCCTCCTTATATCTTCCTCAAAACAGCCACCATACCTACCTATTATGGCATTTCCATAGCCATTCCGAGATATATTTCCATGCAACTTTCCACCGTTCCATTTATTATGACATGCATCATCATTGTCATATTGCTTTGCATGATCATGTAGTTGACATCGTATTTGTGGCAAAGCCACCGTTCATAATTTTTGCGTACATGTCACTCTTGATTCATCGCAATCCCGGTACACCGCCGGAGGCATTCACATAGAGTCATATTTTGTTCTAAGTACCGAGTTGTAATTCTTGAGTTGTAAGAAAATAAAAGTGTGACGATCATCATTAGAGCATTGTCCCATGTGAGGAAAGGATGATGGAGACTATGATTCCCCCACAAGTCGGGATGAGACTCCGGATGAGAAAAAAAGAAAAGAGGCCAAAAGAAAAAAAGAAGGCCCAAATAAAATAATAAAAAATAATAATAAATGAGAGAAAAAGAGAGAAGGGACAATGTTACTATCCTTTTTCCACACTTGTGCTTCAAAGTAGCACCATGATCTTAATGATAGAGAGTCTCTTATTTTGTCACTTACATATACTAGTGGGAATTTTTCATTATAGAACTTGGCTTGTATATTCCGATGATGGGCTTCCTCAAATGCCCTAGGTCTTCATGAGAAACCGAGTTGGATGCACACCCACTTAGTTTCTTTGATGAGCTTTCATATATGTATAGCTCTAGTGCATCCGTTGCATGGCAATCCCTACTCCTTGCATTAACATCAATCGGTGGGCATCTCCATAGCCCATTGATTAGCCGCTTCAATGTGAGACTTTCTCCCTTTTTGTCTTCTCACACAACCTCAATCATCATATTCTATTCCACCCATAGTGTTATGTACATGGCTCGCGATCATATATTGCGTAAAAGTTGAAAGAGTTTGAAAAGGCTAAGTATGAAACAATTGCTTGGCTTGTCATCAGGGTTGTGCATGATGGGAGCATTTTGTGTGATGAAAATGAAGCATGGACAAACTATATGACTTTGTAGGGATAAGTTTTCTTTGTCTATGGTATTTTGATAAGACATAATTGCTTGATTAGCATACTTGGAGTATTACTATTTTTATGTCAACAATAAACTTTTATCTTGAATCTTTCGGATCTAAATATTCATGCCACAATAGAGAAAACTACATTGAAGAATATTCTAGAAAGCATTCCACATCAAAAATTCTGTTTTTATCATTTACCTACTCGAGGACGAGCAGGAATTAAGCTTGGGGATGCTGATACGTCTCCAACGTATCTACAATTTTTGATTGTTCCATGCTATTATATTATCTTTTTTGGATGTTAATGGGCATTATTTTACACTTTTATATTATTTTTGGGACTAACCTATTAACCGGAGGCCCAGCCCAAATTGTTGTTTTTTGCCTATTCAGTGTTTCGCAGAAAAAGAATATCAAACGGAGTCCAAACGGAATGAAACCTTCAGGAGCGTGATTTTTGGAACAAACGTGATCCAGAGGACTTGGAGTGGACATCAAGCAATCAACGATGCAGCCATGAGGCAGGGGGCGCGCCTACCCCCTGGGCGCGCCCTCCCCCTCGTGGCTCAACCGGCCTACTTCTTCCTCCTATATATGTTCACATACCCCGAAAACATCCAGGAGCACCACGAAACCCTATTTCCACCGCCGCAACCTTCTGTAACCAAGAGATCCCATCTTGGGGCCTTTTTCAGAGCTCCGCCAGAGGGGGCATTTATCACAGAGGGCCTCTACATCAACTCCATGGCCCCTCCGATGATGTGTGGGTAGTTTACTTCAGACCTTCAGGTCCATAGCTAGTAGCTAGATGGCTTCTTCTCTCTCTTTGGATCTCAAAACAAAGTTCTCCTTCATTCTCTTGGAGATCTATTCGATATAATCTTCTTTTGCGGTGTGTTTGTCGAGATCCGATGAATTGTGGGTTTATGATCAAGTCTATCTATGAACAATATTTGAATCTTCTCTGAATTCTTTTATGTATGATTGGTTATCTTTGCAAGTCTCCTCGAATTATCAGTTTGGTTTGGCCTACTAGATTGATCTTTCTTGCAATGGGAGAAGTGCTTAGCTTTGGGTTCAATGTTGCGGTGCTTGATCCCAGTGACAGAAAGGGAAATGACACATATTGTATTGTTGCCATCAAGGATAAAAAGTTGGAGTTTATAAAATATTGCATGAGTTTATCCCTCTACATCATGTCAACTTTCTTAAAGCATTACTCTGTTCTTATGAACTTAATACTCTAGATGCATGCTGGATAGCGGTCGATGTGTGGAGTAATAGTAGTAGATGCAGGCAGGAGTCGGTCTACTTGTCACGGACGTGATGCCTATATACATGATCATACCTATATATTCTCATAATTATTCGTTTTTCTATCAATTGCTCGACAGTAATTTGTTCACCCACCGTAATACTTATGCTATCTTGACAGAAGCCACTAGTGAAACCTATGGCCCCGGGTCTATTTTCCATCATACAAGTTTCCAATCTATTTTATTTTGCAATCTTTACTTTCAATCTATATCATAAAAATACCAAAAATATTTATCTTATTATTGTCATCTCTATCAGATCACACTCTTACAAGTGGTCGTGAAGGGATTGACAACCCCTTTATCGCGTTGGTTGCGAGGTTCTTATTTGTTTGTGTATGTACGAGGTGACTCGCGCGTGGTCTCCTATTGGATTGATACCTTGGTTCTCAAAAACTAAGGGAAATACTTACGTTGCTTTATTGCATCACCCTTTCCTCTTCAAGGCAAAACCAACGCATGCTCAAGAGGTAGCAGTGTTGCTCCAGGATTATTAACAGCTTCGACTACAGTTTCGCTGCGGTGGACACCACCAACGATCTAAAAGCGCTCAAGGTTTCGTGCTTGAAATGCCCAAATCTTCTCAACATCCAAAGCCACTACAAGGTCTGGGGCAGCGACAAAAACAAACTGAACTCCCTGGTTGACCTCGCCTCGGCCATCATCGACCCCTACTACATGAAGATGAAGAATGAGAGCAATAAGGATAGGAACGCCTGGCACAGTGTGTGGCATAAGATACTGGATGAACAACATGTCAAGTACACAGCCATGGACGCGTACACAAGCTACGAGATGTACAGGCAGATCGTTGACATGAGGAACTGTCTTCTTCCTGACCCAGACAAGGGATCGAGCCACATAGCAGTGGCGGGAGCGTCACAAGAAGTATATGACTAGACGGTCGTTTTTCCTACTTTAGAATGCATGCAATTGTTTATTGAGGTGTGTGCGAATGCTATGTATAGTCACTTAGGATGTTTATTTCAGTTATATATATACATGTTATTCTACTGTAGACAGAGCAAATCACACGGCTTATTAGCAGCAATCATCTGTGTTATTATTGGTCATCGTACACATTTCTGATTATGGACCTGTTTGTCGCGTATCACACACATCCTGTTCAGTTGAACCGTATACATTGTGTTGCCTAATCACATACAGTTCATCCTAGTGAACCGTATGCTATATATCGCACATGCCTTCATCTGGCTGCCCGTTTCTTTTGTTCCTCCTCATCCCAAACAGTTAACTGAACTGAACCGTATGCCCTGCATCGCACACGCAACTAAAGTCTGAACCGTGTTTGATGCATCTGTCATTGCAAACATTTTGCACCTTTTTTGACGGTTTTTACACCCCCGTTTGCGATTATGGCATCGCACACAGTTTCGTCGAAGGGTCTCTGATCGTAGTGTCGCGTTTGGACGATTCTGCAGTAGTGCAAGCTAGACATCATACATAACATGCAACCACATATAATAGTGCCAAGTTAGAGGGAGCACCTATGGTTGTGCACTAGGGGAGACGTGCTCATCATCAACATAGCTACGTTGAGTGTCTATGCATGTGTTGTCTTGCAAATCTTCTTGGGGTGGCGGAGTAGAATCTGTAGAGGCCCCCCGTTGGAAGGAGCACCTATATATGTTGCCTTGCTACTTTCCTTCCGCTTTATTGATTCCGAATTGTCAAGTAAAACCGACAAGTAAAAGCAAAAAGATTCACTCTTTAGAACTCATTCGTGCATGGTACTGACAATCACTACTCTGATGTGAGGCAAACACATGATGCCAGGATGGAATATGTACGATAAACAGGACGGCATGGCATATTCACAATTGTTTTTGTAAACTAAGTAGAAGTCATTTCAACAAATAAGAAGCAATGCAAGCTAGACACCACATGAAAGATGCAATCAATATGACTCTACCAAGTTAAAAGCGTCCCATCATAAATGGCATTTCAACAAATTAGAAGCAGCGCATGATATAAATCATATGAAAGATGCAACTAATATTACACTGCATATACTAAAGGTGTCTCGTCATACTGATTCATGCGGGATACAAAAAAACAATAGTTTTATGTAAGGACATGCTTAATAGACAGATGTACTATGTACTAAAAATAGGAAGGCATGTCACATTAACAGGTATAATGTATAAACTAAGAAGAATAGCACATGCAATTTAACTAGATTGGAAGAATTACACTCTAGACACCATATGCAACATGCAACCACATATCATGTTGCCAAGTTAGAGAAAGCACCTGCGATGCTGGTTTAGGGGAAATGCGGTCATCATCTATAGAGCTACGTTCACTATCTTCATCTAGCTTGGCTGTTTCTTGAGAATCATGTGGGGAGGCTGACACTGCATTCTTCAAAAGAGGATCTTTTCTCAAAGTAACCGACTCGGGTGACTGTCTCATCATAAGTGATTGATGAGGGATACACAAGAACATTAGTTTGATGTAAGAACATGGTTAATAGACAAATGTACTAGTATGTACAAAAAACAGGAAGGCATGTCATATTCAAAGGTATAATGTGTAAGCTAAGCAGATGAAGTATAACCAAATTGGAAGCAATACTAGCTAGACATCCAGCTGGAGTGGTGAGCATGATCGTCGAGGACCTGAGATCCTGGTGGGAGGAGGGCTGCTTCGCCACCATTGTGGCTTTTTAGTTGGCTTCCAGGTGATGCATGTCTATGTTGGGCTTGTCACTGGCTCGGCCAGTGCCCTGACTAGCTATTTGTCTTCTGGTGCTCCCTCATGTAAAAAAAATCTTTCCATATCTTAATAAATACCGACTTCGGCCTTTCGAATACAAGCTAGACACCATATGCAACATGCAACCACATATGACACCGCGAAGTTAAAGCAAGCACATGGGATGGTGGTTCATCGCGAGCGAGGTCATCAACTCCAGAGCTACGTTTACCGTCTCCATCTGCTGACACTGCACCATTTATAATGCTGAAACGTGTCTGGCCTAGCCGCCTACCACGGTGGAGCGACTTCTCTCTTTTCTTTTTTGCTTCGGCAGCAGGGGCTGAAATACCCTTGCATAAAAACACAATAGTGAGAGTATGGGTGAAGTGTGTGCAGAACTAGTGCACTGTAAAAGTTGCAGATAGCATGTGGCTGAAAAATAAATGACAGGAGACATATGATAGCTCTACAACATTGCATGGCAAACAAAATTAGATTCTACTCCGTATGATTTTGTAACATATGAGCACAGGGATGGCTGGGAAATGCAGGTAATCCTCCAGCACACCACCACATGTGGTCCTATCAAAATAACAGTCGACTGAAAAATAAATAGGTCAGTCAATTTTTTTATGAACCGTCCGATCTATAAGGAACGGGCAGATGGCCTTCGTCTACCTCCCGCCAGTCACTGTTGACGATCTTTCTCGAACCGCCAGCGACCACCGGCATAGATCCCTACCTCCACCGCCCCGCCCTCCCTCGACCTCACACCACCGTTGTGCTTGGCAGCGCCCCCAGGCCATCCCTTTAATCCCGGCCAACCTCCAGATCGGGCACCAGTAGCTCTAGGCCCCACACGCCCCTAAGATAAACACCAAAGCGCTGCTTCCCCGGTGTAATAGGCGGACTAGCTCCTGTTACACCATGGAATGCTTCCGTTAATTGGGAATCAACTGACCAAGAATTGAAATCCAGGGGGCGATGGACCTCTAGCTAAGGTGAAATAGTATATGAGGAGAAACCTTGTGCATCATGAGTTACTAGGAACATCTAGTATCAAGAAGAAGCAGTAAACTAATGTCTTCTGTGGGATGAATACCGTGCAAGCAGACACGTAAGATTTGCACGAATAAGGGAAGAGGAGTACCATTTCCGGTTGCCAGTGTTGTGTCCTTCATATGTCGCGGTGATGTTCTTATTTTTGCCGGGGGGACTGATGTGTTGGAGGAGGGTGCAACGTTGGACGAACCCATGGCCAAATTGTTGACTGTGTTGCCGTGGCCGTATGTCGGCGGAGGGGAAGCAGATCCGAGGCGGCTAAGGACGACGTAGAAGGAATAGCTCCCGTGCGGTGGACGGTGGCGAAGTTGGAGCGGCAGCGGTGAGGTGCGGAACGGTGTGGTTGAACTGGCTCGGGTACGGACAGCTCGGCTTTGGCTTTAACTACTAGCCGTGGAGGGCATTGCGATTGAGGTTGTGATGGATGACGACGTCGGGGTATCGGCTCTGGTGTGATGGAGGAGGGCGGCGGTTGATGGGTGGGATGGGGTGGCGGATAGAGGATGTCGGCATTTCGCGGCTGGTGGAGAGGTAGTTTTGGCGCCCACGGAGTACGAATGGGGAATCGGACAAGGGGCGGGGGCGGGGGGAGCTAAGGGAGAACCTTGTTTCGGTCTGGGACGCGCTTGTTTTTGGCTTTTTTGAACAGATGGGACGCGCTTGTTTGAAATTTGGGGAAAGTAAAAAATTTGTCCCCCTCTTAAATTTCGGACCTACCGCGGGTCGGGGTAGGATGGTAATCCCAGGTGTCTCAAATAGTGGGCGGGAGCGATTTTGGCCGCGTGCATGTGTGCTTAGGCGGCCATTGTGTATGAATGTTTTTCGGAGGCGGTTGCGTGACGTCTCAAAGAAGCTACAAACCTACCCTGGTTTAGACCTTTGGACGTCGGGCCAGTAGGTTTTATGGGTCGAAGTTAGAGAAGTAATTTCCTTCTACCAAACATTGGTCTCACGCGGTTTCGGGCGAGTAGGCTCTTTTGGCGCTTCATTCGAAATTTTGAAACAGAAGCATTCACGTTTAGAGTACTCTTGAACTTTGAGGATTGACCTAAATAGACAACGTTAAATTTGACCTTGTATGTTTGAAAACCTCATTAAATTATCCACTTCTTTTTGAAATTTTGACACTTGAAAATCCTATAACTACGATTATTTTGGAATGGAGGAGCTAAATTTGAATCTATTTTGTACACGACTATATATGCTATTATGTATAAAAGTAGAGCAAAGATTGGTGCCCCCATAATTTAGGTGTGATTTTCCAATGCCATGATATCGAATTCAAATAATTGAATGGACTTCATGTTGAACTCGAATTTTTTAAACCACCTTAAGTTGAATTCCAATGTATGCTAGTTCATAGCTAGCTATTTTTAATGTTCATTGTGTAACTTCCGTATGTATAATGTGCTTTACACACACAACATGAACTATACTCACGTTTATATTCGATTGGTAAAGCGATGCATTGTCTGGAGTTCGAAATACTAACTATGTAGATCAATTATGTCGAATAATAACATAGACATGCTCAAATTCAATAGAATCTAGATATCTGATGGATCAATGACCGTTCCTTACGCAAATTGCAAATATCATGATCCCATCATAATATTTGGATACACTTTATATCTTTAATCAATGTGTACATCAGTCTTTTACGTGTTGTATCACCCTCCATCGGTGGTCTCTCACACATGCTCACACACTCTCTCCCGAGGTGTCTTTCTCGCAGACATGCTCTCGATATAACCCTCCCTCCTCTCCTAACCATTTACGACTGTTTTCACTAACCTTTATCACAAGAACTCTTCCTCCCACAAGCATACACACGCACAACCCCCATCGACCCATTTCTATATACATAGCCATGCCTACGTGTCTCATGTATGCACATTATCTTTAGGCATGTCTCTCACGCATTGTCTCACACCTCTCTTCCTAATCGACGAGTATGATTCTAGCAGAGTATTATGTAGGATGCCCCTTAAAGTTAGGTTGGATGAATAGTAATATCAGAGATAAGGGGTTACCTTAGTCCGAGGACCTAGGGTTACAAATCCTAGCCGGCTTTGTCAGTGGACATAGAGTCCTTCATGATTCTGCTATCTTTGTCTTGTACGACTAGTCATCCATGGGTCTCCCTAAATGCGTCATGGGTCGACCAATGTGGCGCAGGACGGAACCAAACCAAGGGCCTCACCTCGGCCCAATGGACCTCATGCAGTGACACACCCTCTGCCCCCAGGTCTCGTTATATTCTCACACCCACACATACCAACACAGACACCACACCAAAAAAATTCTCCTCGTGCCTCTATCCCCTCCCCCCTTGCATATACACACTCAAGGGAATCTCTCGCCATGACATCATATTCGTCTCTCTATATAGACCTCTCTCATTTGTCGTGCTATCTCTCGCACGCCCCCCTCCCCCGTCGGCCCCTCTATCCATGCCTGTCTTGAATACATAATACACACACATACCTCTCTAGGCCCTGCCAAATACATCAACTACACATTCACACATGTTACATCACGTACCCATTGATCTAAAAAGCCCTCTCTTCACATTTATTTCGCATACAACATTACTTTTGAATAAAGTGTGGCCAAAAAATTATTTTAGAATTTGTACATATATACAACATTACAAAATTATATGGAGGATATGAACGTTAATTTGCATTGCATGGTGCCCACAATGATATTTATTCCGCACTGTGAATTTTTATATTTTAATACTATATATAAAGTTAGTCATAATAAAGAGAAATGAAGAGCATCTCTCTCTCCATCGCATAGACCCCTTCTATGCCCCTTTCATGTACGCACACAAACTATCTCCGGGTTCTCTAAAAGTACGCCCCCAGCACATTCATGCATGTTTCATCTTTCTCTCGCGATATATACAATGACGATCATTGTATTTGAAGCAAAAGCACGATATGTACATTGGACTTCAGAATCCACTCATTACGGTCACCATTTATGTTTTGTGGTTATTATATAGTCACGGGCTCACCGTATAGCTCTGTATTTGCTCAAGACATGACTAGTTGACCAGTTAAACGCTCCATGTGGCACCTCTAGTGGTGCATCACATTATCTCATTACCATTGGGCCCACCTGTCGGCTTGTATCTACTCTACTCTCTTATAAAAAACAGATCTGGTGATGATGGTGTGCCTGCCATCCTGCAATATAGGTCGTCCGATTTATATCTAACGGATAGGAAGGAAACTATGGCAATTTTGCAAAAGGTACCCACACACCTCTCCACATTCGCAATAAGGCCTTCCCTTGTTCATCCTTTTCTCTCACAAGATAAACTAGTCATACAAATGCATCTTGATGTTACGTGCAACGCACGGACATCTTGCTTGTAGGAATGAAAACAAACGACAAAAAAATATTGGACGGTGGTTCGAAGTAATGACACGGGCATATCGGTCAAGGTGGCCTCATATTGGTATGCTGAGCCGTCTGTTTTGACACACAGGAGCTGGTGTGGTGATTATACACACACGCATGCATGCACACAAACTGCATGCACGCAACACTCACACGAACACATGCGCACGCATGCAACACTCACATGTACACATGCAGCCACGCACGCACTCAACACTCACACGCACACACGCACACATGCATGCACACACCACACGACCAACACACACTCTCACGCTCAAGTGCTCAACCTACACGTGCATGCGCACACATCAGGCCCTAACAGACACATACACAACCAGGTGGTTCCCGTGCACGGGTTGGAGTCTTGTCGCGCCTACGTAAATTTGTGTTTATATAACCTTTTTCCTATGCGAACTGACAGGTGGGGCCCACAAGGAACGTGGTCAATTTAACTAGTCAACATGGTGCCATGCAAACTATTTGGTCGGTCAACAGAGTGCAATCCGATGCTGAACGGTGAGCAAGTGACCGTATAATCACCGCAAAACGTATAAAGTGACCGTAATGAGCGTATTCTGAAGTCTGGTGACCGTATTACGCTTTTCTCTCTGTAGGCCCTCCAAAACTATATCTCTACACGTTCTCGCATGTTACATCTAACAACTCACTACTAGGGAAAACCTTATACACAGAACTTTAGCAGTAGCGCGGGTCAAAGAAGCACGCTGGTGCTAAGTAGCAGTAGCACGCCTGTGCAAACCGCGCTGTAGATAAAGTTTTAGCAGTAGCGCGTCTTGTTCTAAACACGTTACTACTAAAATTCCCAGGGCTTAGCCGATAGGCTACACATAGTAGTAGCGACCTATATCGAACCGCGCTACCGCTACTTTCTTTGTAGCAGCGCATTTTAATCTAAACTCGCTACTGCTAAAGGACATAAAATTAAATGGAAAGCACATAGAAAGGTAATTGAAAATGAAAGAAATAGAATAAGGTGAAAGGAAAAAAATAAAATGTGAAGAAAACTAAATGAAAAGGGGGAAAAGAGAAAGGAGTAGCAGTAGCGTGTATCCCAGAACACGTTGTAGCTAACGTAGCAGTAGCGCGCTTTCTGGAACATGCTACTGCTACTTCTGACTTAACCACAGGGTTCGTCCTTCCCCACGGCCACTTCCCCCAAATCCAGCTCTCCATTCTCGCCGCCGCTGTCGCCCGTCGGCCGCCGCGCGTTCTCCGCACACCCTCTACACCGTCCCCGACTCCAGATTCAACGCCGCCCCCGCCCCGGACGCCGCCCCGGACCCCGACCTCGATGCCGCCATCCGCCGCGCGCCCGAGCCCCAACCCCGACCTCGTCGCCGCCTGCCCCTCCCTCGTCGCAGGCACCCAAGGTGAGCACACCTGCTCCTCCCTCTCCCTACCTCTGCCTAGGGTTTCTTTATATTTTGGTTGCATCAAATTAGTTAGGGTTCATGTAAGGGTGGAAATGAATCGGATGCGGATGCGGCTCAAATGAGTTAGGGTTCATGTAAGGGTGGAAACGAATCAAATTTCTAAGATGAATCATAAAATGAGTAAAATTTGACCACTTATTTCACTTTATAGTTGGATAATTGGAATATCCGCTACCACTTTCCACCCCTAGCTTCATCAAATTAGATGGTAATTAGGGCAGTAGTGCTTAGGTACTAATTAGTTAGTAAGAAATAGGTACTAATTAGGTACTAGTTTATTTTTATTTATAGTAAGTTTATTTTTAATAAGAACTAGTTGAATTAATAGAACTAGTTAAAAAGAACTTGTTGCTATTTTTTTACTTAAAGCAATTTTTCCCGCATCGACGTGGACGATGCCTATCCCGCATCCCCGTCGTCGAGTCGGCGGAGGACGACACCTGCTTGACCAGATGGGCCATGTCCGGGACTGGGCTCCGCCGGGGTGGTACTGGGAGGCGCTACCTACTGGGGGGGTGCAGGTTGGTGAGGAGCCAACCTGTCGTTGACCCGAACCTTCTTTGGTGGCGGTCGCGTGGGCCAGTGACGGTCCAGAGGCTCGAGGACCCCGCGGAGGTGGTGCGTCACCATGCGAGTGAGGAGGACGCGCACGTCCGTCGCTACTTGTTTGCGTTGGAGCACATGTTCTCCAATACCTGGCAGGTTCCCCAGGGATCTCACTGGAGCTATGATCCCGTGATGGTTCCTTCTCTATGGGTGTCCACCGCCCGCGCCGATACCCGTCGTGTGCTAGGGTTTTAGTTGTATTAGTGATGTTATATGTATGACACTATTCGGGATGTATTAGTGATAATATTCGACGATGTATGGATGCATGAGATGATTTACTTTTTCTTATTGAATGCATGCTAATTTCAGTCCTATAAGATATTTTGAAATGTATATCTTGTGTTGCTAAAATAGGATATGTGCTTGCTCAAGTGGTCGGTCATGTTTGCAGGTTACACCTCTGAGTGGCCTATGTTTTGCCGAAGTGTTGATTCATTTCCGTTCCGGCAAATTTCAGGCGCTCGATATGTCCTATTTTAGCAAAGGTCATGCCAGATTTTTTTGTGAATTTTGGCATGACTTGTGCCAGAAGATGTAGGAAATATCGAGTGCCCCGGATTTGTGTGTTGAGTATCCTAGTAGTTGTCTTTGATCGATTTTCAATTAATGTTTTAACTATGAACATAGGAAATGTCTGACGACGAAAAGGATTTCGGTATTTGCAAATACTGCGAAGACGAGCGCGGCCTCTGCGACGGAATCTTCCTAGATGATGATAGGCGCTTCAACATCAAGCTGGACGAGAACTTCGAAGTGGATACAGTAAGTCACAACGACAAGTCTTTTTTCGTAATTAAGCATGACATTTGCTTCATTTCCTTCAACTTATAATTTAAGCACAAGAAGTCTTTTTTTACTATTCTACTAGCATATTGTAACGCCCTCGATGCGGCTATATCTCCCACGTGTCGAAGCACGACTTAGAGGCATACCCGCATTGAAAGCAATGTCGCAAGTGAGGTAATCTTCACACAACCCATGTATTACATAAGGGAAAGAGATACATAGTTGTCTTACACTCGCCACTTCACACAATTACATGAATAAAGCATTACATCATCCAAATACAATCAAGGCCCGACTACGTAGCCAAAATAAAAGAATACTACCCCAATTGCTACACAGGTCCCCAATCGTCCCGACTGGGCTCCACTACTGATCAACTAAAACGAAACAACACAAAGGACAAGATCTTCATCGAGCTCCTACTTGAGCTTGGTTGCGTCACCTACTCGGTAACATTGGCACCTGCAAACTGGTTTTGGAAGTATCTGTGAGCCACGGGGACTCAGCAATCTCGCACCCTCGAGATCAAGACTATTTAAGCTTATAGGTAGGGCAAAAGGTATGAGGTGGAGCTGCAGCAAGCGACTAGCATATTTGGTGGCTAACATATGCAAATGAGAGCGAGAAGAGAAGGCAAAAGCACTGTCAAACAACTATGATCAAGAAGTAATCCTAGAACAACCTACGTCAAGCATAACTCCAACACCGTGTTCACTTCCCGGACTCCGCTGAGAAGAGACCATCACGGTTACACACGCGGTTGATGCATTTTAATTAAGGTTAACTTCAAGTTTTCTACAACCGGACATTAACAAATTCCCATCTGCCCATAACCGCGGGCACGGCTTTCGAAAGTTCAAATCCCTGCAGGGGTGTCCCAACTTAGCCCATCACAAGCTCTCACGGTCAACGAAGGATATTCCTTCTAGCGGGAAGACCCGATCAGGCTCGGAATCCCGGTTACAAGACATCTCGACAATGGTAAAACATGACCAGCAAAACCACCCAGATGTGCCGACAAATCCCGATAGGAGCTGCACATATCTCGTTCTCAGGGCACACCGGATGTGCCAAACGTCGGGTAAGCCAGCCCAGAGTTGCTCCTGGTAGCCTCGGACATCGCTTAGTTTGGACCAACACTTAGTGAAGCACTGGCCCGGGGGGGTTAAAATAAGATGACCCTTGAGCTGGCGACTCAAGGGAAAGAAAAGGCTAGGTGGAAAATGGTAAAACCAATGTTGGACCTTGCTGGAGGAGTTTTATTCAAAGCGAACTCTCAAGGGGTTCCCATTATAACCCAACCGCGTGAGGAACGCAAAATCCGGGAACATAACACCGGTATGACGGAAACTAGGGCGGCAAGAGTGGAACAAAACACCAGGCATATGGCCGAGCCTTCCACCCTTTACCAAGTATATAGATGCATTAATTAAATAAGAGATATCGTGATATCCCAACAAAAATCCATGTTCCAACATGGAACAAGCTCCAATCTTCACCAGCAACTAACAACGCTATAAGAGGGGCTGAGCAAGCGGTAACATAGCCAAACAACGGTTTGCTAGGACAAGGTGGGTTAGAGGCTTGGCTTAACAATATGGGAGGCATGATAAGCAAGCGGTAGGTATCGTAGCATAGGCATAGCAAAAGAGCGAGCAACTAGCAAGCAAAGATAGAAGTGATTTCGAGGGTATGGTCATCTTGCTTGAGATCCCGCAAGGAAGACGAACGAGTCCATGAAGAAGACAAACGGACGTAGTTGAATGAATCCTCACAAACGCGAGGTTATCGGAACTACCCGAAGAGGCAACACCGGAAAGAAGCAAACACCATAGTGAACAAACATCACATAAGCATGGCATGATGCACATCCAAGTATGATGCATGTCCGGTTTAAATATGCATGGCATGGCAAAGTGCACAAACAAAACTACAAGTTAAGTGGAGCCCAATATGCAACGAGTTGCATATTGACGGAACACCACATCAATTATTTAGTTCACTCCCGGTTAGGTACTCAACAATATTAAATGTTGGTTAACATGGCAAGAGGTGAAGCATAACAAAACTATACTATCTAAACAATTTAAATGGGGCCGGATATAACAAACAACAAATCCGCTAAATACCCACATGCATTTAGCAAATTAATGCAAACAACAAATTAAACATTCTTGATGTTGTTAACATGATGTGGATGACATGTGCAAGTTTATGCAAATTTTATTAAAAGTTGATAAGAGCATTATGAAGCATTTGGTCACCATGGCGGAACGAAAGGGGTGCCACAGCAACGACAACGGAAATGGTGCCACGGCAACATTACGGTTCCGGTAACTCGATTGAGATACTGATGCAAAGGAGAAGTGTGCGGTTGCCTGCAGAAGATGGTGGAGCGCTCCCAGATACCGGGTGTCCCACGAGTTGGTGACAAGGAAACGAGTGACAAATTGGATTCGGTGCAAACACGAGCATCTCAAACATCGCAAGCATTCGTTCACGGACGTCGTCTCGGGGTTATACCTTCGGAGCGTGCAAAGGGGACGGTTCTCGTTCATAGAGGGAAGTAGGCATTCTCGCGATGGCGGTAGTGGAAGTAGTCGTTCTCGCTTCGTACATGTTCACACTCCGTAGGTGTTCGGGGTCAACAAGAACTTGCCGTCCACGGGTCTTCGAGGGTCGATGATACATGTTCTGTAAACGTTCGAGCGGCGGTAGTGGTACACATTCACGGAGTAGGTCGTACACGTCGACGGTCTTATTGGAACCTCGTCAATGTTCGTGATCCACCTTGGCGATCCGAAGGGGTACTTGGCATCATGGTACTTGGGTCTTCGGACTTGCCGGCCTCGGTTCTTGCGACGGTAGTTGTACAAGGTCGTCCTGGGAGGTAGTGGTACTCGCGAACTTGTCGGATCCACGGTGACGGTAGTGGAACCTCACGGATTCGTGGTCTCCGGGCGGTCTCGGTCTTGATGGTGGGGTACTTGACGCATCGCGGATATGTAGTCGTACTTGACGAATCCAAAATACTCCTGCTCGGCATGGGTGCCACGGGGGCATCGTCTTGCGTTTCGAATATAGGTCATGTTCATATAACCGTTTGCACCAACGACAAAAGAAGGGCTTGGTCTTGAGGTGCTCGGCCATGGGCGACGGAGCACACTGTCGACAAGGAGGCAGGGCGCCCCTGGCCTTAAGGTCACAGCGGAGCTCGGGTCAACGACAACAAAGGTAAGGGCGCGCGGCTAGAGGCACTGGGAACAACGGCAGGCGGCGGCTGGTCATGGTCACCGGCAATGGAGGCGGAGCAGGGGACGGTCAAAGCAGAGGAGGCAGTGGTGAACGCGGGCGGCAGTGCAATCCGGCAGCGGAGCTCGCCAGATCAAGGACGCGGCAGGGAGCTCCTAGAGGCTGGCGACGAAGAGAGGCGGCGGCGCTCCTGGCAGTGGGGCGAGGGAGAACGTCGAGGTCGCCGGCGCGGGGGGGGGGGGGCTGGTGGTGCAGGGACGAAGCAGCAGGGCAGCACCGGTGCTGGAATCCTCCATGACCGCAACGTGGTCCTATTCGTCTGGTCGCTGCTCGTCGGTGCATGGAGGAGTAGGGCGAGGCAGAGGGGTTCCTCCGAGGAGGTGGAGGAAAGGAGGAGTGGAAATCGATGGAGATGGGGGAGGCGCGTGGGGCGCTGCTCCTCTCTTGCGGCGGCGCTAGGAGGAGGGAGCGAGAGGAAGAGGGCAGAGGGGGTCGGGTGTTGGAGGGAAGGAGATGGGGATCTAGAGGAGGGAGGAGCGTGAGGGGATCGAGCGAATGGTCCTGGCGGCGCGAGGGGAGACGAGGGAGATAGGATCGAGGCCTAGGGTTCAGGAGGGAGTGGGCTTAGGAGAGGCATATGGGCCTGGGAGGCCGGTCGACCTGGCTGGGCTGCCGACCCCGGCTGGGTCTGGTGCTCTCTCTCTCTCACCTACACCCCTTAGAAGAAAGAGGGAGACAAGAAAGAAAGAAAAAAATAGAGAGAAGAAAAAGAAGAAGAGGGATTATTTTCACGGACTTGTAAAAGTGTGCACAGTCCACGAAAAATAGGAGAGGCAAGATTGGAAGATGTCATTCAAACTCATTTGAATTTAATTCAAATGGGTTTGAACTAGGGCTTGGTTATAGAAGTATCCAAAAATGTTGAGGTTTTTGGTGGAACTCCGGTAATTGAAGAAAGAATTTAGGGCAAAGTTTGGAGACGAGGAATATAGTAAGAAAAAACATGGAATATTTTGCAAGTGTGTTGCGGTAATTTCCAAGGGATGGAATATTTATTATAGCCCCCTAATATTGGGAGGATATGTTATAAAGAGAAATCACCACGTGAATTCCCTCGGTTTAAATGGATCAAAGATCCATGCCATATATTTAGTTGAGTTAAGAAAAGAAATGACATGATGGCATGATGACATGATGCAATGCACATGATGCAAAGATGAAATGCAACGGACCAAACAAATCACACGACGAAACCCGGAAACCCTGGAAGGCATCTGAAGCTCCAGTCTTGGGGCGTTACAACACTCCACCACTACAAGAGGATCTCGTCCCGAGATCTAGAATGGCACCGGAGGGAAAAACGGAAGAGAAAGAGAAGAGGTAAAACTAAGTTACTTCTTTGACGAATGAGTGAAACCAAAGAACATTGCGAGGTTGAACAAATTCGAGACAGAATACAACGAAGGTGAACAAGGTCGAAAACACACCTTTATAAAAGAGGAACAAAGAACATTGCGAAAAACCTTGACGTTGAAGGGAAAGATAAATATTGAAACCACTCCGGTTAAAACAAGATAGAAAAGGATTAAGAATGATATAATTTGGATAGCACTCCGACTGAAAAGAAGAGGAATTGAATAAGAACTTGATAAGTTGAGAAGTTACTTGGTGAAATCAACAACACACTTCCTCCGGAACTATTGAAAGAATGGCACAAGGGGTAAGAACGATTTTAGACAGCACTCCGGTTGAGAAAGGATGTAAAACTTGATAAGATGAGAGAACTGGCATGAAAACACGACACTCCGGTCGAATGGATAAGCAAAGGAAAGAACATGATCCTGACGAAACAAGAAGATGGGTTGAAGAGAGCAACATCACAATGCCTCCGGAAGAAAGAAATAGATGATAGATAAATGAAAAAGAAGGAATTGAGAAGAAAATGACAACTTCTGCCACAAATGATCTTGGAAGGCACCCTTCCAAGAAGGTTAAAACGGAGTTGTTGGGAAAGGCCAACAACAAAACGAATAGGTTTGTAGTGGGCTTATGGAAAAACATCTCAAAACTATGAGGTGAATTTTTTGCCACTAACGGAACCAATAGATTGGATTGATATCTGCAAGGAGACGAGAAACTATTTCACCGGGATGATAAATGAAAAACTTGGGTCATTTATTAGCACCATAAATAGCAACATTCCCAATGGAAGGCTTTCGGTGAAATCTAAACCAAGATAACTCCAATGACGAGATTGATGGATTTAAGATATCTCATTCTTAACAACATGTGAATCATGAAACATGAACTCAAATTATCAAGGATGATATAATAGCACCTCTATTGATACAGAAGGAAGAATTGCACCCTAGATTGCAAGATGAAGAATACTTGAGCTCCTTAGAAAATAATCTTGATGACAACTTCGAGAAGGAAATAAATCCTTGATGCACCATCATGTAGAACCTCCATGAAGAACTCTGGAAATAAAAGAATGATCAAAAGAAAAGAAAGAGAACTTGAAAACACAAGGTGAAACCTTGTAATGATTTAGATGGATCTTCATGGTGACATACTTGAAAGAGCTTGGAACTTCCGGGAAAAGAAATGATGAAACAATTGAAATCGGAATTTGATGAGCCTCTGGAATAAAGAATTAATCATTTGGGTGAATCAAGAATAAGAATTACATTATACTTATCCTTCACCTATTTAAATTGATGACAATCAACGGATTTGGCATATTACTTATTCTCATAGAAAAGATCAAGATAGATATAGCGTAAACTTGAGAAGGTCTTCAATGATCCATCGGAAGGATTGAAACAACGAATAAATTGATATGATAACCAAGGAAGAGAACTCTTGAACGAACCACCGTAAGAAATGAAAATGAACGAAGAAAAGATAAAGGAACACCGGGAAGAATTATGAAATGAACGAAGATACTTGAGAGAATTTAGATACAACTGAAATGAAGAGATCACGCGCTGATTAAAGAATATTGCATGATGCACCGGTGAGATTTGGGGAACGAGAGCAGAAAGCTGAGAATGAACAAGTCTTCTGAAATGATGGGCCCCGGATAATCGAACTAAAAAGACTCCTGAATTGCTCCGTATAGGTGAAAAGAAATCTCACAACCAAAGAGAATTATGAGAGGATGGCAACAATCTAGAATCACGAATCATGAAGAGAATGGAGCAAGATTGAGAGAAAAAATCTTCTTCGGTCTTCCGATCTGAGAATGACGACGAGAAACACCACCAAGAATTATTGAGGCACTCCGGGAGAATCCAAAAAAAACCAAAGAGGTTGAACCAACAATGAAAAGAAATTGAAAGATCTTGGACAAAGGCATTTGACTGATGATAACTCATTCTTACGTAAAACTTTGAAATGAATTTAGGATAGCTCCGGGAAATTAGAAGAGTTAGGTAAGATCCTAGGGAAAGACCTGTGGGTTAGGGCCCACTCAAAAGATACACCGTTGAATGATTTGTAGGAGAGATTGCACCGGTTGAATTAAATGGCTTGAATAAGATAGGACCTCGAAATAGCTTGAACGGATGCAAAGTGAAAACACAAATCTTCAAAATATCTTCAGCACTCCGGAACAAATGAATAGCGAGAGGTGAATGCTTAAGAATTGCACCGGCATGAGAAAGCATTGAAACGAGGAAAGGATATGATCAACAAAGCTTGACTTGAAACCACCGGAGATGAAAAGAATGAGGAATGACGAACTTGAAGCTCCATTAGAATCTTCCTGAGAATCACCGGATAAGAACATTGACGAAAAAGAATGGAGAGACTTCGCATCAATAAGATGGATACTTGATTAAGAAATATGAGTCCTTGAAGAAACAAGGGTGGGAGGGTGGGAAAAACAAAGACAACTTGGATACGGATGAAACAAACACCATTGAGAAGAACTGATAATTGATCTTGCTGATGTTGAAATGATCGGAACCACTTGAAGAGAAAACACGCCGGTTGAAAAGGATTTACATGACAATCTCGATTATCATGAGGGATTAGTATTCACATAGGAGTATGAGAACAACGCTTATGCAAGGTATGGAATCAACATTTGACTCCGAAGCAACTTGAATACCACAACTCAAAACAAAACAAAGGATTGGCGTGGAAAATAAGCCGGAACAAACATATGATAGAGATTTCGTCCGAAGTTTTCGTGGTGAGGCCTACACGGGCTCGATCGTACAGCACCATCATGTACAAGGCAGTGCACATGACATACGAAGTGTCCCCGAGTCGGCATAGCCAAGGACTCTTTAAGACACAACGAGACCACTGTAAAACCAACCGTGGATAGGCGGACCACTAGACGTCGAACCCCAATTTCATAGCATACATCTGTCGGAAAGATATCCTAAGAGCTACTTGAATTCCCACTTATAAACTCCCGAAATTTTCCGGTTATGCAATCAGGTGTTGGGGATACAGGGGAAGCATAATAACTCACCCAAACTAACAAATCCTACATCCAGCTGTATCCATCCTTTAACACATAACCAAGAAACCTTCGGAAATCGTTTACCTCAACCTTTGAAAGGCATCCATTATACGAGTTATGGCAATACTCTCGAACTCCCGCCCCAGTACTGGGTGGCGTCGAGGTTATCTCACCAACAACTGCATAAAAGAGATTTTCAATGTCGGCGAAACTAAACTCAGGTATTCCAGAACTGCAATGATAAAATTCCGACGACAACACCTCGGAGCTCAACTCCCCGGGACACTGCCACAACCCCTAAATCACAGGAGGCACCAAGAACAATGTTCTCGTCACAAAACCATCGGAACGATTCCAAGATACCCGCGTGATCCTAAAACAAATTTAGTGAAATTTGAGAAGAGAAGAGTCAAAACTCTACGTCAGGATGCCTCACCAGAGCGACGAAGGGACTGAGGAGTAAAAAGAATTCCTAACTCTCCGATATATAAAATCCTAAATGACTCAAAACATTTCTAGACTCAACAACGCAAGCGATTCGATCAAGCAGGGGGGGCTACTAAAGTCGGGGAAGGCTCTGATACCAACTTATAACGCCCTCGATGTGGCTATATCTCCCACGTGTCGAAGCACGACTTAGAGGCATAACCGCATTGAAAGCAATGTCGCAAGTGAGGTAATCTTCACACAACCCATGTATTACATAAGGGAAAGAGATACATAGTTGGCTTACACTTGCCACTTCACACAATTACATGAATAAAGCATTACATCATCCAAATACAATCAAGGCCCGACTACGGAGCCAAAATAAAAGAAGACTACCCCAATTGCTACACAGGTCCCCGATCGTCCCGACTGGGCTCCACTACTGATCAACTAAAATGAAACAACACAAAGGACAAGATCTTCATCGAGCTCCTCCTTGAGATTGGTTGTGTCACCTGCTCGGTAACATCGGCACCTGCAAACTGCTTTTGGAAGTATCTGTGAGCCACGGGGACTCAGCAATCTCGCACCATCGAGATCAAGACTATTTAAGCTTATAGGTAGGGCAAAAGGTATGAGGTGGAGCTGCAGCAAGCGACTAGCATATTTGGTGGCTAACATATGCAAATGAGAGCGAGAAGAGAAGGCAAAAGCATGGTCGAACAACTATGATCAAGAAGTGATCCAAGAACAACCTACGTCAAGCATAACTGCAACACCGTGTTCACTTCTCGGACTCCGCCGAGAAGAGACCATAACAGTTACACACGCGGTTGATGCATTTTAATTAAGGTTAACTTCAGGTTTTCTACAACCGGACATTAACAAATTCCCATCTGCCCATAACCGCGGGCACGGCTTTCGAAAGTTCAAGTCCCTGCAGGGGTGTCCCAACTTAGCCCATCACAAGCTCTCACGGTCAACGAAGGATATTCCTTCTAGCGGGAAGACCCGATCACGCTCGGAATCCCGGTTACAAGACATTTCGATAATGGTAAAACAAGACCAGCAAAGCCACCCAGATGTGCCGACAAATCCCGATAGGAGCTGCACATATCTTGTTCTCAGGGCACACCGGATGAGCCAAACGTCAGGTAAGCCATCCCAGAGTTGCCCCTGGTAGCCTCGAACATCGCTCAGTTTGGGCCAACACTTAGAGAAGCACTGGCCCGGGGGGTTAAAATAAGACGACCCTTGAGCCGGCCGACTCAAGGGAAAGAAAAGGCTAGGTGGCAAATGGTAAAACCAATGTTGGGCCTTGCTGGAGGAGTTTTATTCAAAGTGAACTGTCAAGGGGTTCCCATTATAACCCAACCGCGCGAGGAACGCAAAATCCGGGAACATAACACCGATATGACGGAAACTAGGGCGGCAAGAGTGGAAAAAACACCAGGCATAAGGCCGAGCCTTCCACCCTTTACCAAGTATATAGATGCATTAATTAAATAAGAGATATTGTGATATCCCAACAAAAATCCATGTTCCAACATGGAACAAGCTCCAATCTTCACCTGCAACTAACAATGCTATAAGAGGGGCTGAGCAAGCGGTAACATAGCCAAACAACGGTTTGCTAGGACAAGGTGGGTTAGAGGCTTGGCTTAACAATATGGGAGGCATGATAAGCAAGTGGTAGGTATCATAGCATAGGCATAGCAAAAGAGCGAGCAACTAGCAAGCAAAGATAGAAGTGATTTTGAGGGTATGGTCATCTTGCCTGAGATCCCGCAAGGAAGCGAACGAGTCCATGAAGAAGACAAACAGATGTAGTTGAACGAATCCTCACAAACGCGACTTTATCGGAACTACCCGAAGAAGCAACACCGAAAAGAAGCAAACAACATAGTGAACAAACATCACATAAGCATGGCATGATGCACATCCAAGTATGATGCATGTCCGGTTTAAATATGCATGGCATGGAAAAGTGCACAAACAAAACTACAAGTTAAGTGGAGCCTAATATGCAATGAGTTGCATATTGACGGAACACCACATCAATTATTTAGTTCACTCTCGGTTAGGTACTCAACAATATTAAATGTTGGTTAACATGGCAAGAGGTGAAGCATAACAAAACTATACTATCTAAACAATTTAAATGGGGCCGGATATAACAAACAACAAATCCGGTAAATCCCCATATGCATTTAGCAAATTAAGGCAAACAACAAATTAAACATTCTTGATGTTGTTAACATGATGCGTATGACATGTGCAAGTTTATGCAAATTTTATTAAAAGTTGATAAGAGCATTATGAAGCATTTGGTCACCATGGCGGAACAAAAGGGGTGCCACAGCAACGACAACGGAAATGGTGCCACGGCAACATTCCGGTTCTGGTAACTCGATTGAGATACTGATGCAAAGGAGAAATGTGCGGTTGCATGCAGAAGATGGTGGGGCGCTCCCGGATACCGGGTGTCCCATGAGTTGGCGACAAGGAAACTAGTGACAAATTGGACACGGTGCAAACACGAGCATCTCAAACATCGCAAGCATTCGTTCACGAACGTCGTCTCGGGGTTATACCTTCGGAGCGTGCAAAGGGGACGGTTCTCGTTCGTAGAGGGAAGTAGGCGTTCTCGCGACGGCGGTAGTGTAAGTAGTCGTTCTCGCTTCGTACATGTTCACACTCCGTAGGTGTTCGGGGTCAACAAGGAACTTGCCGTCCACGGGTCTTCGAGGGTCGACGGTACATGTTCTGTAAACGTTCGAGCGGCGGTAGTGGTACACATTCATGGAGTAGGTCGTACACGTCGACAGTCTTATCGGAACCTCGTCAATGTTCGCGATCCACCTGGGCGATCCGAAGGGGTCCTTGGCGTCATGGTACTTGGGTCTCCGGACTTGCTGGCTTCGGTTCTTGCGACGGTAGTTGTACAAGGTCGTCGTGGGAGGTAGTGGTACTCGCGAACTTGTCGGATCCACGGCGACGGTAGTGGAACCTCACGGATTCGTGGTCTCCGGGCGGTCTTGGTCTTGACGGTGGGGTACTTCACGCATCCCGGATATGTAGTCGTACTTGACGAATCCAAAATACTCCTGCTCGGCATGGGTGCCACGGACGCATCGTCTTGCATTTCGAATCTGGGTCATGTTCATATAACCGTTCGCACCAACGACAAAAAAGGGCTTGGTCTTGAGGTGCTCGGCCGTGGGCGATGGAGCACACTATGGACAAGGAGGCAGGCGCCCTTGGCCTTGAGGTCACAGCGGAGCTCGGGTCAACGACAACAAAGGTAGGGGCGCGCGGCTGGAGGCACTGGGAACAACGGCAGGCGGCGGTTGGTCGTGGTCGCCGGCAATGTAGGCGGAGCAGGCGACGGTCAAAGCAGAGGAGGTGGTGGCGAATGCGGGCGGCAGTGCAATCCGGCAGCGGAGCTCACCGGATCAAGGACGCGGCAGGGAGCTCCTGGAGGCTGGCGACGAAGAGAGGCGGTGGCGCTCCTGGCAGTGGGGCGAGCCAAGGGCGAGGGAGAAGGTCGAGGTCGCCAGCGGGGGGGACTAGTGGTGCATGTACGAAGCAGCAGGGCAGCACCGGTGCTGGAATCCTCCATGACCGCGATGTTGTCCTGTTCGCCGGGTCGCTACTCGTCGGTGCGTGGAGGAGCAAGGGCGAGGCAGAGGGGTTCCTCCGGGGCGTGAGGTGGAGGAAAGGAGGAGTGGGGATCGATCGAGATGGGGGAGGCGCGTGGGGCGCTGCTCCTCTCTTGCGGCGGCAGGAGGAGGAAGGAGCGAGAGGAAGAGAGCAGAGGGGGTCGGGCACTGGAGGGAAGGAGATGGGGATCGAGAGGAGGGAGGAGCGCGAGGGGATTGAGCGAATATCCCTGGCGGCGCGAGGGGAGACGAGGGAGATGGGATCGAGGTCTAGGGTTCAGGAGGGAGTGGGCTTAGGAGAGGCATATGGGCCTGGGAGGCCGGTCGACCTGGCTGGGCTGCCGACCCCGGCTGGGTCTGGTGCTCTCTCTCTCTCACCTACACCCCTTAGAAGAAAGAGGGAGACAAGAAAGAAAGAAAAAAATAGAGAGAAGAAAAAGAAGAAGAGGGATTATTTTCACGGACTCGTAAAAGTGTGCATGGTCCACGAAAAATAGGAGAGGCAAGATTGGAAGATGTCATTCAAACTCATTTGAATTTAATTCAAATGGGTTTGTACTAGGGCTTGG
Source organism: Triticum aestivum (assembly GCF_018294505.1). Lineage (NCBI taxonomy): Eukaryota > Viridiplantae > Streptophyta > Magnoliopsida > Poales > Poaceae > Triticum > Triticum aestivum. Next base: position 607,712,382 of record NC_057797.1, on the reverse strand, counting down.
TTATAGAAGTATCCAAAAATGTTGAGGTTTTTGGTGGAACTTCGGAAAGTGAAGAAAGAATTTAGGGCAAAGTTTGGAGACGAGGAATATAGTAAGAAAAAACATGGAATATTTTGCAAGTGTGTTGCGGTAATTTCCAAGGGATGGAATATTTATTATAGCCCCCTAATATTGGGAGGATATGTTATAAATAGAAATCACCACGTGAATTCCCTCGGTTTAAATGTATCAAAGATCTATGCCATATATTTAGTTGAGTTAAGAAAAGAAATGACATGATGGCATGATGACATGATGCAATGCACATGATGCAAAGATGAAATGCAACGGACCAAACAAATCACATGACGAAACCCGGAAACCCTGGAAGGCATCTGAAGCTCCGATCTTGGGGCATTACACGTATCCCCTGCCATGCAAGAGTTTTGTATTGGATAAGATAGGTTTCAGTCGTACTATGCAGGAAAAGAAAGTTTACTTGAAGACCGAGCATGGTTGTAATTTCCACGCAAAATTATACAATTCAGACGAATACACCTATTTTGGCTGCAAAACATGGCGAGCACTATGCAAGACTTATGCATTTGAGCCTGATATGGTTATCACCTTTGATATTCGTCCAGAAGATGATATTGAAGGTAATACCGACATCTGGGTCGATGTGCAGACGCCTCCAGTTATACCATTATGTAAGTTTATCAACCATATTTATGTCTTTGATATTGTTTATTCAAAATTAGTTGACAACTAATTTGTATTGTCAGCTTATTTTGGTGCAAGCAAACATGTCCAACGCTTGGTAGACAGGACCTACTACTGTCCCGAGGCTGAACTAAACTGCGAGGAGCTAAGTCATTATGTTTCATGGCTTGAGGATCTTGATACTGTCAAGACAAATTTTCTTCCTGCATTTAGAAATGTTAGTATTGAAAACGTGCGACCAATAGTGTTCGTAATGAACTACGGTCACATCTATTTAGGAAGGATGGTAAGATTTTTACTATTTGTCCTCAGTGCATCTTTTCCATGCATTATTTTTGAAGCTAAACTTCATTGCTAAGTATGTTACCATACGATGTTCTTCAATAGGGACTCCCGATATATGTTATGCCTTATGGGATCGAGACTAAAGGTACCATGAGTATTATTAGCTTACGGCCAAGATATCCTACAGATTACTTTAGTGCATTCAAGATTAGCGACGGATGCTTAATAGCGCAAGACTGGACCAAATGTGTGATGGAGAAGCGCACAGAAGTACGAAGGGGCAGCAAACAGATGCGCTACCCACGATTAGCAGACAGGTTCATATGCATGCTCCAACTTGATCAAGGAGGAGAGCTACACATGTTTTATGTTATTTTACCTAAGATAGAGCAGCAGCAGTGATTAGCTAGCTAGAAATGAGTTTGAGGATGATGATGTGCTACACTATTACTATGATGATAAAATAGCGAGTGTTGGTAGTAATGACTATGATGATTATTATTAGCTAGTGTTAGTGGTGATTAAATAAATATTGTTGATGGTAATGGCTATGATGATGATTAAATAGCTTGTGCTGGCGCATTAGATTCAAGTGGAGGTAACATGTGGTGCACATTGAAAGTACTACTAGTCCAAACTGATCAAGTTTGGATTAGTAGTATACTTTTGACATGCACCACATATTGCCTCCACTTGAACCTAATCCACCTTCATTTGACACACTGTTATGGACATAATGATGTAAACCTCATAAATGGTATTGTACCAATATTTGTACGATGGCGCATAAATACACTAAAAATAAAAAATAAAAAAAGAATACTAGTAGCGATGGAGAGAAAACACGCTACCAGTAGTTACATTAGCAGTAGCGTGGGAGTGAACAAATGCTGCAGCTATTTGTCCTAGCAGTAGCGCGTGCGGGCACGCATTACTGCTAAGCAATAGCTGTAGCGCCTTATTAGTAGCGCGCCTACCCACGCTACTAGTGAGCACAAAACCAGCGCTACTGCTAGGGTTTTCCCTAGTAGTGACTATGCAATACAACACTACTACTACACTCTAACACAACAAATCATATGTGTTTTTAGTTTTACTAGATATCATATTGTTACTTAATAATTCAGTTTGCATACATTAAAATTGCCTTTGAAATGTATGGCCAGTATCATCTACTGCGCGGGAAAAATCCCGCCCTTTCCTGTTTAATCGGGTTTATATCGATGGATCGTGCAAAACAGCAAAACTGTAGTAGTACTATAGTACTATATACAGTACAAGTAACAGTTCACTGGGCCGCTGTGTCGTGTCCTCCTCCGTCGTAAGAGTGGAGCGCTCGCTTTCATAAATGTTCTAGTCCCTTTCGCCGACATGTGGGACATCAAGATACTGGGTCCACGTGCCATACCGAAATACAGTGCAGAGCAGCAGGGGTGAAGCACCCCAGTCATGGCGTTGGCGTAGTAATGATCAATGAGGCGTCAAATCACAAAGTTGCACCTTTCCTGCAGTTAAGTTGGAGGGACGAAGTAATAATGCTAAAAAAAGTTGGAGGGACGAAGCAACCATCATTTCACTCGTTGTTGAATCTGCTTCTCCCTCATCTTTTAACCACGTGTTGCTTCTGTCGTTGTTCTGCCTCATGTGGGACGCGGATCGGCTTGGTAAAGCACTGAGACATGGGACCGCATGTTACAAACCGCCAGGCCAACGTCCTCTAAAAATCAGAAACCTCCCTCACCATCCACGCGGCAAAATCACCTCCTTTTTTACTAATCTTGATTCTATATTTTTTTAGATTAATATAATTGAGATTTGTATAGATAGCACACAGGAGCAAAACCAAGTGGTATGGTTAAGGGCATCCACAATGTGTAGCCAAATGTGAAAATAGTTTTTGGCATCGACGGGAACCATTGTGGATGGTGCTACCAAAGCCAAAAACATGGAACCGAAGTTCCCTGATTGATTGATTGATTGATTGATTAAAGGAATAGAAAAATGCAACGTCTCTCCTCTTTCTCCCGTGCTTGGACGCATGTACAATATAGAGCACAGAGTCTACTCCCATGTCCCTTCTATCACAAATCACAAAGCAGTGAGGTGTCAAATCACAAAGCACGGACGAAGCAACCATCATTTCACTCTTCGCTGTCTTTGCTTCTCCATCGTCTTCTTCGAGAAACCACCTCACCGCACTAAGCTAGACGGACGACGCTATTGTGTACTAGTAGTACTAGTACATTTACGTGTCCTTTGGTTCAACGGACTTCCTGGATGCAAATAAGGTGGTTGTATCGGCTTGTAGACGACACTTCCGAATGACTTAGCGTGGTCTCCCTCACTGATGTTCTTTGTCGAACACACTTCGCCAAACCACAACGTTCGAGATATCATCGATGTCACCACAATGGGGAAGGAAGTCAAATAGTTACTACCTCCATTATTTTGTACACAAGGCCGGTATATCAAAATTACAATCTACAAAAGGACACTAACACTAATCGAGGCAAAATTGATGGGGTTTGCCTCGTACTAGCAACCAAGGATATTAATGTAACCTTGCATGCATGCGGAACTGAGAAGGTTGGTTTGCATGGCACTGCATTAATCAAGCGATGAGGAGTGAGATGGTTAGCTCTTTGGGCTTTGGAGAAAAAAATATGCATTAATTGACATGTCAAATGAGGATTTGTATCGATTAATCCCGCGAAGGAAACCCCCGCCTTTCTTTTTTAACACTAGTACTCCTAGTACGTACGTACTTGTATCCTGTTTGGGTCTAGGCCTTGCATTGCCTGTAACATCCCAAAATTCTAAATTTTGGAATGTTATATTAAATAAATAAATATGATTGTTTCTTTGATTCTTGTGTGATTGATTGTGTGAAATTGAGTGGAAATTGAAACTTTTGAAAGTTGCATGAGAGGGAATAAAAGGACTTTCCCAAAACTTTTCATCTTGCATTTTGATCTCCCTAAATTCAAATTCATTTCATCACAAAACCCTAGAGTGAAGATAATATGACTTCCTCCATTTAAAGAAATGAAAAGGGGTTTGAAAATGATTTGAATTCCATTTGAGAATATTTCAAATCAGAAACATTATGCCACTCAAGGATTTTCATGAGAGAAGATACTAGGACTTCTTCAAAATATATGAAATAGAGTGGAGAGTGATGAGGAGCGCTTTTGAATTTCATTTGGTTCACTTCTGAAAAAAATTCCGTTTTGAGTTTCAAAAACATTTCCATTCATTCAAATAAAATAAAGAGAGAAGGAAATATGACTCCTTCAAATATCAAAAAGAAAATGGAAATGGATTATGAAACCAATAGACGTTATTTTAAAATAATATTTGAAATCATTTGCATCTCATGATTTATCGCATGTTGGAGTTTTCTCGAATGGGAATTGTAATAGTTTGTGAAGCAATAAAAGTTGAGGTGTTTGGAATCTCATATGAAAGGTTATGGGTTGTTTGTTGATTGTGAGTGCCTCTCTCACTATGTCACCCAGACATAAACCTTGAACCCACGGACAAGCTGACCCAAACTTTTCCCAAAAAATAACCAAATTTCACCCAAGGAAATACATACAGTATCCTGAGTACCCTTCTATCTTATACCTGCAGATGACAACCCTTTACGAGTCTTTTCTCAAGGGCCCGTTAACGATCATGACCCTGACTAGTGATCAGGATTACCCAAAAATCGTGAAGGACATGATGAAGCATATTCATCTTGAAGGAGATGCAGTCTACAAGGGTTATCCTTTCATGGAGAAGGGAGTTGAACTTTGGTATGTGGAGGTACACCTCCACCGTGTGAAGGGAGTTTGCCCAAAGACTATGGGTCAATACCTTTTCATTTCTCGAGTACCACGAGCATCATTCTTCGACTCTGTTCATGAAGCTGCTATGGAAGCCATACGTCAGATTGGGGAAATACTTGAAGCAAGACTCTGTCACACTCAGGAATACCTGAGAGAGGTCCATGCAGAGATGACGGAGATGAAGCTCATGGCCACCATGATGAAGCAAAAGGTCGATGATTTCAAGGATCACATCGCATAATTCCGGTGGGACTAAAACATCTTCAAGTAGGACAAATGAATAAAGATGGAAGTAATGCTTGACCATACCAAACTATGTGGGTGGCAGCTTTTGTAATAGAGTACTTTTGAAATTTGAGTTTTGCGTAGTGGTTAAGGATGTAACAAAGGATTTGATATGAAGAAAATATGGATTATGGATGAACCAGTGCATTTTTTGGCGATACTTGTCTGTGTGAACACTTGACCTATGGAAAATAAAATGTATTCCATAGGTTGGAGTTTGGACAAATGAGTTGGAGTTTGGCTTTAGTTATGATGGTTACCCCAAGAGCAGACAGGAATGAAGTGCTATTGGATTTAAAGGAGATGTAATGTTAGAATATGGAACAATAGTAACTCCAATGATGAGTTAAAGGTATACAAGTTTGAAGTGGTCCCATAACCCACAGGAACCAGGATTTGATAAGGGAACAAGCACAACCTTGTTGCGGGAAGAATTATGGAAGAAGTTGTGATATCATCAGCGGACGTTCCATAGGAGGTTACGTAAACCCGAGAGTTATGAAGAAACGATAGAGGTTTTGTTTGCCTTGCAGAACCAATGGATTTACCCAAACCCAGTTCGTGGAGAAGAGAAGTTCTGCAATGCTTGTGAGGATGCCCAAGTGTTAGAAAACGTGATTCACTATCTGCGTATGTAGTAATGATTCAAGTACGGGATAGATTGGCCCCCATACCGGAGACTTATATCATGAGCTATCATATGTTGATGGAAAATCAGAGAGCTTTAAAACCCTAGAAGAGTGTCGACACCACAAGCCAAAACCCTAGAATGGCACGACAATGGAAACCATGTACAGGCACCATTGCCAATCGTAGGTTATACGGTGAGATCCAACCCAGACCCATTTCCTGCAGGAGAAACCAAAAAATTTCGAACACCATGAGGTTTTCGATAGTTGTTTAGCATTGGCGCCAGAATTGTCAAGTCTCAGAAGTTATTTGATGCAAGGACTCCAGATTTTGAGGAAAGGGTCATGCCCTTATCGGAAGAGCACTAACGAAGGAGTTATCCCAGAGAATATGAGAAGACCGACACCGTCAATGCAAAGGATGGAGTACATGAGTTTTGTTGGGACCGTAACCATGCTTCTAAAGGTGGTAGCACCCATACCTTGTGTTGATGAATGGATTTTCAAGGCGACCCCCCACCCAAACCTAACCTTCTTTCTAGCCTCTCCGAATCTCGAGGACGAGATTCATTTTAAGGGTGGTAGTTTGTCACATCCCAAAAATCTAAATTTTGGAATGTTATAATAAATAAATAATTATGATTGTTTGTTTGATTGTTGTGTGATTGATTGTGTGAAATTGAGTGGAAATTGAAACTTTTGAAAGTTGTATGAGAGGGAATAAAAGGACTTTCCCAAAACTTTTCATCTTGCATTTTGATCTCCCTGAATTCAAATTCATTTCATCACAAAACCCTAGAGTGAAGATAATAGGACTTCTTCCATTTAAAAAAATGAAAAGAGGTTTGAAAATGATTTGAATTCCATTTGAGAATATTTCAAATCAGAAACATTATGCCACTCAAGGATTTTCATGAGAGAAGATAACAGGACTTCTTCAAAATATATGAAATAGAGTGGAGAGTGATGAGGAGCGCTTTTGAATTTCATTTGGTTCACTTTTGAAAAAGAATCCGTTTTGAGTTTTAAAAACATTTCCATTCATTCAGATAAAATAAAGAGAGAAGGAAATATGACTCCTTCAAATATCAAAAAGAAAATGGAAATGGATTATGAAACCAATAGACGTTATTTTAAAATAATATTTGAAATCATTTGCATCTCATGATTTATCGCATGTTGGAGTTTTCTCGAATGTTCAAATATTATTTTTTTTCACTCAAATAAAATAAAGGAGAGGGGATAAAATGACTTACTCGAATATAAAGGAGTTGGAAGATTCATTATAGTAACATTTGAAGTTTTTGGAGTATATCTGGAATTTATTATATTGGACTAAAGTGCATTTATTGCATTAGAAAATTATTTTCAAAATTATCTGTGCTGGAATTAATGTTCATTATTCTATATATTTTCAATAGTGATTTTATAAATTTATGTGGAATTTTTAGAAATTCATTTGAATTTGTTTTGGGCCACATATGTTTTATGTTTAGAAAAAAAACGCACGCGCACACACACACACACGTGCGCTCACGCAGCCACCGGCCCATGGCCAGTTTTGGCTCATGGCCTGCTCCAGCGCCCGAAGGGGCTTCGCGCCGATAGACCGCCCTCGCCTCTTGCTCGGTCGCCCCGCCCACACCCGCTGACCGGTGGGCCCCGCTTCCCAGCTCGTCCCCAACCTCCCGTTGCGCCGCACGGGACAAGCCGCGAGCGCGCCCGCCCGCAACCGCCGGCGAAGCCCCGCGGATGAGGCTTATCCGCTGGTCCCCGACGCCCTGCCTGCGCTTATAAATGCACCAGGACGCCCTCGTCCGATCCCGCCCCTCCTCTACTCCCCACATCGCCTGTAGCCGCCGCCCTGCCCATTCGGATCTCGCCGGAGCCAAGCCGCCTCACTGTCGATTCCATTGCCGATGGTGCACCCCGGCCCCCATTCTCTTCGTCACACGAATGCCCACATTCGCGCACGCCGTTTTGACATGATGGTTTTGCCTCTAGGTGACCGGAACCGCCGCCTGGACGACCCGCGCTCTCGCTGGAGCACAGGAGCTCCGCCGCCTCCCTCCACTCGTTGCTGGCCACCCCGCCGCCCGCCGACCCCACCAGCATGCCGCCCACGTCGCGCCCGACCTCCCCGACCCCTTCGCCGCCGCTGAGGACCGCCGGAGCCGCCGCCCTGTCCGCCGCCCGACACCTGCGCCGCCGTCTCCTCTCGTTGTTGTCGTTGTAAGATGAGCCTCCCGCCTCGTTCATTTAGTTTAGTTTTTTTATTATTTATTTGGATTAGATCGGTTAACCATGGTTTTAAATAAATCGTGCGGTTTAGTTAAAAACCGGTCTTCGGTTTTCATTTTTTTGCCGCGGTAGCTGTTTTGCTTAGGTAGCGGCCGTTCGCCGAATAGCTTCCGCAGCGAATGCTGCTCGGCCAGTAGGAAGCCGCCACGTGGCCAGGGACTTGGTCACGAATAAAACTTTCACAGTCAAGTCCCTGAGTTTCCAGTTTAGCCCCTAAACTTCGAATGGTTGTATCTTTTTAACCGTAACTCCAAATTCGACGAAACCAACGGCAAAATGTTCGTCTCGAATAGCTTTATCCAAAGACGCAGCTTTGAAAACTTTTGGACAATTTAAAATTTTAATTTATTCAGGTTTGAATTCAAACTTCAACTGGCCATATCTCCTAAATCGTAGCTCCGATTGATGTGACTCTTTTTGCACCATGTCACCGTAGCCAAACCCTGCCACTTGGACCATTGTCACATATTTTCACACACCTAGGATCTGTCCGTGATAGTTTTATTACTATGCCAAGTATGCACGATAGATCACATCACGGTTTTGCACCTTATGTCACTTATTGTTGGCACCTAGAATTATTTGCATGCAAGTTATGTGTGTTAGGTTTCCATTTGGTTTTCTGAGTCTTTTGTGTTGCATGTTATTGCTCTCTGGAATGATTGCTTATGTATGTTATTTTACTTTGACGATAGATTGTCCGGGGTGCAAAGCCAAGTACTATCGATCTCTAGAATTCAACTATCAGTATCCAAGCAAGTACACATTTGACCATTCTTCCAATTACCTATGTTTATATTATGCACTTAGTCCTTTTGTGGTAGGATTGCATGGTAGGATTTATTGTTGCCAAATGGCTATGCCGTTACCCAGTAGTTCATTTGAGGTGGGTATGATCTATACATCCTTGTCACCACCGTGTAAGTTTATTTTTGCCTCGCTAAATGTAGACGTGGTTTGGGAAGCGAACATGGTGAGACATGAGTGACAAAGTAGTAAGCAGGACCAAGACTTGTAAATGAACTACCTGGGCGGTATTTGGTTTGAATGATGGCGAAGTACAGTGGGAGCATGCATGGTTAATCCATGGTGGTGCACCACTAGTGGTCGGCCGCCCAGGCTCAAAGAGATCAATCGTATTCTCATGTCTAGAAGCTTACATGTGCAGCCACAAGCCAATATGGGCTTTGGATTAGTTGAGTAGTTAGTGTGACCCCTTACGGGATGGGCTAGCAGATGTAGAATGAGTAGGTGTACCGTCCTATCCATCGGTTAAGGGGAAATACTTTCCAAAGACTATGTCTCGGTCATCCTGTTCTCAAACACCAGGCGGTGCGAGAATTTCAAGGGAGGCGATCGAGTCTTGTGCGGAAAAGTGCGCAAACCTCTATAGAGTGTTAAAACCTAATCAATTAGCCGTGTCCCTGATTAAGGACAACTTGAGCATCTAGTAGTGGAAATGCTGGGAGATCTCATCACTCTTAATTAAACAGTTCGGTTTTAAATGAAACTTTGGGAATGGATTGAGTTGGGTTTGGTAACTCATCCTATGCTATACAGTAGTGGTAGAATAATATATTTTATTGTAGGAAAAAAACTAGCTTTACGCAAAAACTAAACTTAGAGATTTCCACTAGCCAAATTGCATGTACAAATAGGTTTATTATTCTTATGATGTGACTTGCCAGTACATTCAATGTACTGACCTACAGTAATGCAACGTCTTATGTCACAGGAATTTTCTACAATGAGTAAGAGTTACGTTGTAGGGTTACAGTCTACACTCAACTTTGTCGTTGGCGTTGATGGGACTCCATACCTGTTCGATTGTTTCCGCTGAGACTTATGAGGTACTCCCTCCGGTCCTTTTTAGTTTGCATATAAGATTTGTCTGAAGTCAAGCCTCGTAAAATTTGACCATCTTTATAGAAAAAAACACCAACAATCACAACGTGAAATCAATACCAGCATATGGATCATGACTTAAAGTTTCATATTGTATAACTTTAACATGGTAGATGTTGATATTTTTTCATATAAATATGGTCAAACTTTGCGAAGTTTGACTTCAGACAATTCTTATATGCAGAGTAAAAAGGATCGGAGGAAGTATATACCAGTTTTACATTATCTATACATGTGATTGCACTTTGATATATACATTGATGTAATGTGTGTGCTAGCATACCGATCCAGGGATGGTACGGATACACGGAGGCTTGACCGTTTGAGGTCAGGTCGCTACATTGCCATACTTCGCCACACATTTTTGCCAAGCTTGCCTAAAGTTTTCAAAATGACTGTCACGGTCGCATCGCACCCCACAGAGTCGCTCCTGCACGCCGCAAACCCAACCAAGGGAACACACCCTCACTGACACGTGGTACCGCATATGAACAAAAAAACTCAGCCATCCTACCGTTGACACATAATTTTCGTTCATACAGTATGTTTATCCAATCGCATGTTGGGGAGGATCCGTACGGCCCGTGCGATGGTCTATTAGGGAAGAAGAAGAGGTGAGGAAGAAGGGTTAGGAGACGTATAGGATATTCATCCAACCGCCTGAAATGGTAGACTGGCCGAAATGATGGAAGTCAGGCGATTTGCATAACAATATATGTTTTTACACAGCAAAAGATCCCTAAAAACAACAACATAAAGAAAAACTATCACTGCTCGTGGAACGAGACGGCCTCGTCGTCTTTGGCTGCCGGCGCGAACCAGCCATAGCTGCCGACGTGTGTCTCCGCACCGTGGTTGTCCTCGACCTCCAGCTACTCGTTCACTTGGAGCGTGCGGGCACTCTGCACGAATGAGAGCACCACCCGGTTCAAGTCCAGGATGTCTGGTTCCACCTACAGGAGGGCCTCGATGGCAGCGGCATCCGCGCGCTCTGCGGTGAGTTGAGCCTCCGCCGCCCGGTTCAAGTCTAGGATGTCCGGTTCCGCCTGCAGGAGGGCCTCGATGGCAGCGGCATCCGTGCGCTCCGCGTTGAGTTGAGCCTCCGACGCCCGGTTCAAGTCCAGGACGTCCAGTTCCACCTGCAGGAGGGCCTCGATGGCAGCGGCATCCGCGCACTCCGCGTCAAGTTGAGCCTCCGCCGCCCGGTTCACATCCACGGCATCCGGTTCCGCCTGCAGGAGAGCCTCAATGGCAGTGGCATGCACACACTCCGCATCGAGTTGAGCCTCTGCCTCCCGGTCCTCCTTTAGTATCGCCGGGTTGAACCATTGGTCCGCCTGCACCATGGGGGACCCGGATGCCAGCACAAAGTCGAAGTCCATCGTCTCATACCCATCAGGGGCCTTCTACACCGCGACCTGCGCCATGAAAATTGGATCGGCTTCCTCCTCCTCGTATCTTGGCTCCAGAGAACCCAGGGATTGGCCCTCCCCAAAGCGAGCTTGGGAATGGAGGTGTGGCGCCGACCGCCGCCGTGATTTCTGAGCGGCACTCCGGCGTCAGCATCTTGTAGTACGTGATTTTGCGGCGCACCATGGCTTTCCGGTGAACTAGGGGACAATTGATGCGGGCTAGAGGATCGAAAGGTGGGGGAATGGGCTGGAGAGGAGGTGTGGTTTTGGAGCAGGGGCTGGCGTAGGCCGAGCAGCGAAGGTTCTGGTGTGAATAGTGGTTCCAGTGACGACCGGTCAATTGGTTTTGACTATAGCTCTTATCGCGTTCGCGTTGCACCCCGGCACGTTGGACCCTTCATGACGCTCACCGAATGGAACACGCTTCATCTTGCATTTTCGCTCACTTGTGGGACCGTGATTGAGATCAAACCGACGTCCCTCCCCCTCCCCCGCCCGCGTCATTTATACTACCACTCCCTCCATTCTATGCAGAGTAAATAAAAACAGAGGGAGTATACTACGGATGACGATCCCCTGACGTGGTCGAACCCATTGAGTAACTGACATGCGGGGCCTAGAAAGCATGGGGTTCGCCAGTAAGTGACCAAAAGGGAGGGTAAGGCAGGGATACCTACGTCAGAGGGTCCACTTCCACTACTACTCCCTCCTTCCATCTACTATACAGGGCCTAATGCGTTTTTCGAGGCTAACTTTCACCAAATGTTAGATTAATAATATATGACATGCAACTTACACAAAGCATACAGTCAAATTCGTATGTGAAAGGAGCTTCCTATGATATAATTTTCACATTATACATCTCATGTACTATTAATCTTGTCAATAGTCAAAGGCGGTTTTGAAAAACGCATTGGAGGATGGTTAATAATATAGCCAACTGATGGCTATAAGGAACTGCCATGTCATCTATAGTCGTCATCTATATGCACTCATACAATAGTGTGGGCTATAAGGTTGGCTATTTCCCGCAAAAAATATATAAGTTTGGCTATTGTATTAGTACTTTTTCCATCTCCTATCTATCTCTTTCTTCATATTTATTGTATTTACCTAGGAATGCGTATATAGCTAGGCTCTTGCATCAAAGCTCACTCCCCTAACTTTTCACATCTCTCTCCTCCACATAGGCAAAAGTGCCATGTAAGTTGGCTCTTAGAATGTCTATTAGGTTGGCTCTAAGCATTTAATATTTGCATGAGCAAGGTATATTATTGCAAGAGAGTTTCATACATACTATTTTTTTCTTGATCTATGTGTTATAGACGGGCTGTAGAAAAAGTGCCCGCTTCACTCTCTCTCCTCTCTTCTCACTCCTCCAAGTAGGATTTAATGACATGACAAGTCTTATAGCCCGCTGACTAGGCCTTATTAGACTTGCTCTTAGGCCCTATATAAATGGAAGGAGGGAGTACTATGAGCACTGCATACTCTACTACAGATGTTGTCGGTACTCCACTAGTACTATTGGATAGGGAGCTTAAAAACGTTACTATTGGACTGGCTATACATGGAGAAATCCTAGTACGAAGAGCATGCGCGAGAACAAGCACATTCATGTGGTTGAAAACAAATTGGAAAGCATCTCTGTTTGAATACAAATCTAGGAGTATGTACCAATCTAACAATATTGATTGGGCGTTGTTGAATGTTGATACTTTTTCCTGTAAGTTTGATCAAAGTAGAGATACTTTGACTACACATAAAACTTCTACGTATGTAAACTAGAAAGGATCGGAGGGGGTATATTGTACGTTCAAAAGCGAAACAAACATTGAATACCCTTTATATATGATTTGCGGATGTTATGATCACCGGTTCAAATTTTGAATCCGCCTTAGGTATCACACATGCACCCACTCATTTTCTCTCGACTTCATCTCGGGGTCTGGAGATCGATTGAAAGAGGAGTAGGGTAGGTACAATACGTTCGTTTTGCTTATGAACGTACAATATACTCCCTCTAATCCCCACAGACCCCCCCTGCGGGTCATTTCTATCATAGAAACAGACCAAACCTTTATCTCCTTGCACGACACGCAATTGATCTCTCGGCATCAATCAATCTCATCAAGATGTGTCGGGGCATGAATCGAATAGGATGTCAAAACTAAGACGGGAAGCGACACGTAGTGGAGGCAAAGTGAAACTTTAAACGAACCGTTTCTTTGTATGCATGTCGGACAAATTACAACATTGGAAATAGAAGCATGGTCTAGGCCCACATGCGAATGATACTTGGCGGAATGTTGAAATGAGGCATGTGGGGGATGGACTCGACCGGAGGGCGGCATGATCGATGGAGAAGAGGGTTGGAGAGGAATGAGAAATAAGCAACGCCACATGATTATACTTGAATGGCTCAAATAAACAATAAGTTGTCTCGTTTTCCCTTCCATCTTGTTCATGGAGTAAGATACCCCCTCTGTTTTTATTTACTCTGCATATTAGGTTTGATTGAAGTCAAACTTCATAAAATTCGACCAAATTTATAGAAAACTAGCAAGATGCTCGTGTCTTGCATAGAACATCAAGATCTTGTGGGAGAAAAGGATGGACGAGGGAAGGCCTTATCTACAAATGTGGAGAGGAGTGCGGGTAAATTCTCATAGTTTCCTTCGTATCTGTTAGATGTAGATCGGACGGCCTATATTGCAGGATGGCAGGCAAACCATCATCACCAACTCTGCTTTTTATCTACACTAGCAAGATGTCCATGCGTTGCACGGAACATCAAGATCCATTTGTATGAGTAGTTTATACTGTGGGAGAAGAGGATGAATGAGGGAAGACCTTATTTGCAAATGTGGATAGGGGTGTGGGTATCTTTTTGCAAAATTGCCATAGTTTCCTTCCTATCCGTCAGATATAAAGCGGACAGACTCTTATAAAAAACAAAGTTGGTGATGATGGTGTGCCTGCCATCCTGCAGTATAGGTCGTCTGATTTATATCTGGTGGATAGGAAGGAAACTATGGCAATTTTGCAAAAAGGTACCCACACACCTCTCCACATTTGCAAATAAGGCCTTCCCTCATTCCTCCTTTTCTCTCACAAGATAAACTAGTCATACAAATGCATCTTCATGTTACGTGCAACACACAAGCATCTTGCTAGTAAGAGTAGAAATATGAACATTTACAATAGCAAATATATATGCTGTGAAAGTATATTCAATAATGAATCTAATGGTATTGATTTGTTATTGTATATGTTATTATTTCTGTCTATAAACTTTGTCAAAGTTTACAAAGTTTGACTTTGAGCAAAGCTAAAATCTGGAGTAAATAAAAACAGAGGGAGTACGTAGGGACTAGTATACTCCCTCCGTCCTTGAAAGAGTGTACGTCCAACTTTGTTGGAGAGTCAAACTATTTGAAAGTTTGATCGAGTTTGTGCAAAAATATATCAATGTTTCTGAAACCAAATAGGTATATGATGAAAATATATTATATCATGAATCGAATGCTACTAATTTGACGACATAAATATTGGTGTATTATTGTATAAATGCAATCAAACATAAAAAAGTTTGACTTTCCAAGAAATTTGGAATTACACTCTTTGAAGGACGGAGGGAGTAGTTACTCTGCCGGTACATGGTAATTTGGAAGTACACTCTTTCAAACAGTCGAACACCTACATTTAGCACACCATCCGGCTACTTAATCAAGTATTATGCTTCACTACTAGAAAAGGAAAAGGGTGGTACCATACCCAAAACCACCACACTTGGGGCTAGGGTAACAACTTGGTATTGTACCACATTTGAACCAGGGCACAAAAACCACCTGTTGTGCGCCTAATGCGCAACATGGAGCACTGATGCTCAAATATGGCCGGGAAAATAGGGAAACCGACATGTGGGGCACACCTGTTGGGTCGACATGGCGTAGAGTAGTCCAATGGAGGAGCTGGCCCATGACCTCCTCGCCACCGGCAACCGTTCATGTGGGTCATGGGGCCAGCAACTTCATGCAGCTCCAGCACCGCCTCTGGACAGGGCGACCGCGGTGAGCGACACGCTCATCATCGCTGGACACAGTTGGTTTCAGTGTGTCGAGGGTGGCGTTAGCGCTGTGGCATGATTAGCAGATCAACACCCAGCTCGTCGAGGATGCACGGGGCGCCGAAGTGCGCATGCGGCGCGATGCATCCGCGGAGTGGTGTAGCGCAGCCAACTGCATCCCCAGGACCTCTTGCTTTTTCAATGACATGTGGGGTTGCATGTGAGCAAAGGGCATCTCCAACGTTGCCACAACCGCCGCTGATTACCCTGGCACACCAAAAACCCTCGTCCCTCACGTCATCGTGCGGTGCATTCCCAGCCGACGCCAGTTGCCCGCATTCATGTCGCCCGTCTGTATGCCGCCGTTAAGAGGCTCGGTGCCCGAGGAACCAAATCCGGCGACTTAATGACGCGCCCGGATGTTTTGGCCTCACCGGAATGTGCTACTTAAAGCGGCAATGCCCAGCTAACCTCCACACCATAGTGCATCGTCCTGCTACCTAGCACCACATCTGCCATGACCACGAGCGCGAACGGTCTGCAGGAGAGCTTGTCTTCGGGGATGAAGCTCGAGGTCGTCGCCCTCTCTCAAGTCGCCGCTCACGATGCAATAGTGGCGTAGCCGGACGTGGACGCGACCGCACAAGCGGTGGCCACGCTGGCGGCCGACGACGGGAGCACCGTCAGCCACGCGTCCTACTTGCCACCGTCCAATGTCCGGCACCACCGAGGTCGGGGACTCCTTCGAGGATGAGTAGGGCATGGGAGGCGGCAGGGCATGGTGTGCCAAGTGGCTGGTCCATCTCCCGTGTTCTACTCTTCGTCGCCGGGGACCGCACCTTCATCTGGAACCCCGCCCCCGTACATGCAGATCGCAGATGGTGGACATCGGTCGCCGCTGTAGAATAGGTTTAGGGTCGGGTTTCTTTTATTTTTCTGTCCTATAGAAGTTTGAAATGTAATGAAAATATGTTGTGTTTGCATTAATCTCGGCCGGTGTATATGAACTTTCACAATAATACAGTATATTGTAGGAGTACTAGCAAGATGCCCGTGCGTTGTTCGGAACATCAAGATCTTGTGGCAGAAAAGGATGAATGGGGGAAGGCCTTATCTACAAATGCGGAGAGGAGTGCGGGTAAATTGCCATAGTTTCCTTCCTATCCATTTGATATAGATCGGACGGCCTATATTGCAGGATGGCAGGCACACCATCATCACCAACTCTGCTTTTTATTGAACCGAGACAAAGCTAACATGCGAAGTAAATAAACACATAGGGTCTACATACATAATTTATCTTAGGCACTCCAATAGTAAGTCCACTACACATTCATGCATTTCACATCTTTCTACATCTACGAGAACCTACGAAAGGGTAACTTGCCTCTCTCTCTCCTCCCTGATTTTCATGGTGGTGGGCCCCTCCCTCCCCCTAATCTACAATCAACAGCTCACACGTTTCAAATTACGTTAATTACATAACTGGGATTATGTAGGTGTAGCATTACTTGTCCTAACTAAGCCAACCTCCAGTATATTGCGCGGGAAAAGACCCGGCCGCGCCGTTTTAGTCGGGATTACCGGATTACGAGTAGTAGTATCGATGGATCGCGCGAAGCACCAAGTTTTATTTTGAGTGGGCGAAGCACCTAGTTTAAAAGGAAAAAGGCAGTACACTCACAGCACCCCTGTCGCGGTCGCATTGCACCCCACACACATTCGGTCCTGCACACGGCTCATGCAAACGGAACGCGCTTCGGCTTGCCTCTTCACTGACACGTGGGACTGCACTTGGAGAAACTGAACATGCGCCAAACTCCCCCGCCCATTGTGTGACCCCCCCCCCCCAAATTCCCCCCAAATCCCAAATTCAACCGCCCTTCGGCCAACTAGCCAATAATATTCTCCAAACCCCCGTCCCCTTCCACTCCATTTGCTCTGCCAAAGCCACCCTCCCCGCCACGCCGATACGTCGGCACCGCGGTTCGTCGAGGGGACGCACGGCGATCCTCTCGCTCCCACAGTACGCTCTCGTAGACTGCCATCCTCTAGTCATGCCGCCACCGCTAGCGATGTTCTTGTGGAGGCACATGGTGGTCAGCGCCGCTACTGCTGGCGACGTTCGTGTGGAGACGCACGGCGGTCAGCTTCTCCCATGGTACGCGCATTCTAGACTGAGGCCCCGTGCATCTCGGTGTAGTGCTGAATGTTAGCTGATAGATGTTGCTAATCTCACTGTTTGTCGAAGTAGTTTACAGTCAATATGCTCTGCTTAAGAAGCTTCCTTGCCCTGTTATGCACTCAATCTACTTAGCTAAGATGGCATGCCAAGACCGATTAGTTGCTAAAGTATCCTGAAATATATTTATTGTGACGTAGATTGCCATTATCTAGTAGCCAATCTATTAGGTGAAATAGCTTTACACCGTTTTATACTCGATCTTTGTTGCTGCGATGGCCTACGATAGTTCAATGGTTGTGTGCTCGGCCTCATTGACTGCTGATATGTCTCCAACGTATCTATAATTTTTGATTGTTCCATACTATTATATTATCCATCTAGGATGTTTTATATGCCTTTATATGCTATTTTATATGATTTTTGGGACAAACCTATTAACCTAGAGCCCAGTGCCAGTTTCTATTTTTCCTTGTTTTTGAGTTTTACAGAAAAGGAATACCAAACGGAGTCCAATTGACATGCCATTTTTTGATGATTTTTTATGGACCAAAAGAAGAGTCCCGGGCCGTCCACGAGGGTGGGGGCACGCCCTACCCCCCCCCCCCCACGGGGGCGCGCCGCCCTATCTCGTGGACGACTCGGGAACCCCCCTGACTTGTTCTCGATGCCAAAAATTCCTATAAATACATAAACCTCCATAAAATAACCTAGATCGGGAGTTCCACCGCCGCAAGCCTTCGTAGCCACCGAAAGCCAATCTAGACCCGTTCCGGCACCCTGCCGGCGGGGGAATCCCTCTCCGGTGGCCATCTTCATCATCCCGGCGCTCTCCATGACGAGGAGGCAGTAGTTCGCCCTCGGGGCTGAGGGTATGTACCTGTAGCTATGTGTTTGATCTCTCTCTCTTTCGTGTTCTTGATTTGGCACGATCTTGATGTATCGCGAGCTTTGCTATTATAGTTGGATCTTATGATGTTTCTCCCCCTCTACTCTCTTGTAATGGATTGAGTTTTCCCTTTGAAGTTATCTTATCGGATTGAGTCTTTAAGGATTTGAGAACACTTGATGTATGTCTTGCATGTGCTTATCTATGGTGACAATGGGATATTCACGTGATCCACTTGATGTATGTTTTGGTGATCAACTTGCGAGTTCCGTGACCTTGTGAACCTATGCGTAGGGGTTGGCACACATTTTCGTCTTGACTCTCCGGTAGAAACTTTAGGGCACTCTTTGAAATTCTTTGTGTTGGTTGAATAGATGAATCTGAGATTGTGTGATGCACATCATATAATCATACCCACGGATACTTGAGGTGACATTGGAGTATCTAGGTGACATTAGGGTTTTGGTTGAGTTCTGTCTTAAGGTGTTATTCTAGTATGAACTCTAGGATAGATTGAACGGAAAGAATAGCTTCGTGTTATTTTACTACGGACTCTTGAATAGATCGATCAAAAAGGATAACTTTGAGGTGGTTTCTTACCCTACAATAATCTCTTCGTTTGTTCTCCGCTGTTAGTGACTTTGGAATGACTCTTTGTTGCATGTTGAGGGATTGTTATATGATCTAATTATGTTATTATTGTTGAGAGAACTTGCACTAGTGAAAGTATGAACCCTAGGCCTTGTTTCAACGCATTGCAATACCGTTTTCGCTCACTTTTATCATTAGTTACCTTGCTGTTTTTATATTTTCAGATTACAAAAACCTATATCTACCATCCATATTGCATTGTACCACCATCTCTTCGCCGAACTGGTGCACCTATACAATTTACAATTGTATTGGGTGTGTTGGGGACACAAGAGACTCTTTGTTATTTGGTTGCAAGGTTGTTTGAGAGAGACCATCTTCATCCCACGCCTCCCATGGATTGATAAACCTTAGGTCATCTGCTTGAGGGAAATTTGCTACTGTCCTACAAACCTCTGCACCTGGAGGCCCAACAACGTCTATAAGAAGAAGGTTGTGTAGTAGACATGAAGCTCTTTTCTGGTGTCGTTGTTGGGGAGGTTAGCGCTTGAAGGTATATCTTTATATCTTGCAATCGAATCTTTTAGTTTCTTGTTTTATCACTAGTTTAGTCTATAAAAGAAAACTACAAAAAATGGAATTAAGGTTGCCTCGTATGCTTCATCCTTTTAATGTCTTCCGCGAAAATAAGGATTCCGATAATTGTGCCAAAGTGTTAGAAGAAGAATGCATTAAAATGTTTGGCACTAAATATTTGAATGATGCGGATGATTGCAATGTTGTTAGTACGAACTCTGTGAATATCCGTAGTAGTAATGATGATTGCACTAGTCATGGTGAAAATGTCTCTTATAAGTATGTCAATTTTTGTTGAGTGCATAGAGTTTGCAAGTACACACCAAATAGGGAAGATAGGTTTTGCAAGAGGCATAAGTATTTAGAAACTAAATGGTTGCAAGAAAGGCTAGATGTTTGTGCTAAAAATTTAAATTTTCTTAGCCATCCTTGTGAACTTTGCAATGAACGTGGTCATTTAAATATCCAATGCAAATTTTTTCATGATCGAATCATGTCCAAAAATTGTGATGACTTGATTTCCCTTGCGCATCATAATGAACTTAGTTTGCTTGTGGGTTATGAAGAAATGAAACGTATAACTAAGGATCTTCCAGAATTTTTCCTTGATAAAGTTCTTGATTTTGATCTAGAGGAAATTTATATGTATTGTGTGGTGAATTGCATTGAAAATCCTTATATTGCCAATTACATAAAGACAAGAAAAAAATAGAAGATGAAGAGAATACTAATGAAAGGGAAGAGATTTCCCAAAATCCTCCTATTATTTCTTATGATGAATCGAGTAACGAGGAGGAGCCTTCTATTCAATAAATCTCATCAATAAGGAGCTCCAAAAAGAGGATTCAACCCACACTTAATGTGAAGAAGAAAAAGAAAAGACAGAGAAGCAAAGGTAAAAAGGTATCCCTCCTAAATGATGTTGCTCCTATTACTCATTGTGATGATGATAATTGTTATACTATTGGTGCTATCCATACTATTAATGATGAGCGTGATTATGCTTATGATATGAAAAGGCCCAAGCTTGGAGATGCTATGTTTGATGAGAATGACATGTTTGAGAATTTATTTGCTGCAATTAATGTTTGTCCCAAGCTTGGGGATGCTATGTTTAATGAATATGATATTTTTAGTCTCCCAAGTTATGATGAGCAAATTTATTATGATGATAGCATGCCTCCTATTTATGATGATTATTCTGATGATACTTATGTTATAAAAAGTAGTGATGATTATATTTACAAAACTTGTCATGATTAGGATTACCCTTTTCCTGAACTTACTCTTTTAATGTGGAAACAATTTATAGTATTCGAGTTACTTATGATACTCCCACTATTCCGAATAAGAAGAATTTTGCTTATGTGGAGAGTACTAAATTTTCTATGCTTGGGGACCATGAAAATAATGCTTTATGTCATGGTTATATTATTGAATTCATTCATGATGCTACTCAAAATTATTATGAGGGAGGAATATATGCTCGTAGGAATTGCAATAATACCAAGTTTCCTCTCTATGTGCTTAAAATCTTGAAGTTATCCTTGTTTTACTTTCCTATGCAAGTTGATTCTTGTTCCCATAAATTGTTTGCTCACAAAGTCCCTATGCATAGGAAGTGGGTTAGACTTAAATGTGCTAGTCATATTCTTCATGATGCTCTCTTTATGTTTCAATTCTTATCTTTTATGTGAGCATCATTGAAATCTTCATGCCTAGCTAGGGGCGTTAAACGATAGCGCTTGTTGGGAGGCAACCCAACTTTATTTTTGTTTTTTACTTTTTGTTCCTATTTAGTAATAAATAATTTATCTAGCCTCTATTATGATTGTGTTTTTTATGTTTCAATTAGTGTTTGTGCCAGGTAAAGCCTTTAAGATCTTCTTGGGCAATAGTTGTTTGATCTTGCTGTAAAAAATAGAAAGTTTGCGCTCACGGAAATAATTATCATTTTTTACCATAGAGCGATAAAATACCCATTCCAATTAAAGTAGATCAATATACAAATTTTCTTGGTTGTACTAACTTTTCAGAATTTTTGGAGTTACAGAAGTACTTGAAACCTCCAGATTGCTACAGACTATTATGTTTTTGACAGATTATGTTTTTCTATGTGTTTTTTGCTTATTTTGATGAATTTATGAGTAGTATCGGAGGGTATGAACCATAGAGAAGTTGGAATATAGTAGATATTACTCCAATATGAATTTAGAATGAGTTCACAACAGTACCTAAGTGGTGAATTTTTTTTCTTATACTAACGGAGCTTACGAGTTTTCTGTTAAGTTTTGTGTTGTGAAGTTTTCAAGTTTTGGCTAAAGATTCGATGGACTATGGAATAAGGAGTGGCACGAGCCTAAGCTTGGGGATTCCCAAGGCACCCCAAGGTAATATTCAAGGACAACCAAGAACCTAAGCTTGGGGATGCCCCGGATGGCATCCCTTCTTTCGTCTTCGTTCATCGGTAACTGTACTTGGAGCTATATTTTTATTCACCACATAATATGTGTTTTGCTTGGAGCGTCATTTTGTTTTATTTTGTTTTGCTTAATGTTTGAATAATATCCCAAGATCTGAAATTATTAAATGTTAGAGAGTCTTCGCATAGTTACATAATTATTCAACTACTCATTGATCTTCACTTATATATTTCGGAGTAGTTTATCGTTTGCTCTAGTGCTTCACTTATATCTTTTTAGAGCACGATGGTGGTTTTATTTTATAGAAATTATTGATATCTCATGCTTCACTTATATTATTTTGAGAGTCTTTTAAAACAGCATGGTAATTTGCTTTGGTTATGAAATTAGTCCTAATATGATAGGCATCCAAGATGGGTATAATAAAAACTTTCATATAGAGTGCATTAAATACTATGAGAAGTTTGATACTTGATAATTGTTTTGAGATATAAAGATGGTGATATTAGAGTCGTGCTAGTTGAGTAATTGTGAAGTTGAGAAATACTTGTGTTGAGGTTTGCAAGTCCCGTAGCATGCACATATGTTAACCGTTGTGTGACAAATTTGAAGAATGAGGTGTTCTTTGATTGCTTTCCTTATGAGTGGCGGTCAGCGACGAGCGATGGTCTTTTCCTACCAATCTATCCCCCTAGGAGCATGCGCGTAGTTCTTGATTTTGATGACTTGTAGATTTTTGCAATAAGTATGTGAGTTCTT
The DNA here is from genome assembly GCF_018294505.1 of Triticum aestivum. NCBI lineage: Eukaryota > Viridiplantae > Streptophyta > Magnoliopsida > Poales > Poaceae > Triticum > Triticum aestivum. The sequence goes on along the minus strand of NC_057797.1, from coordinate 607,689,541 downwards.
TATGAATAATGTTGAGTCCATAGATTATACGCACTCTCATCCTTCCATCATTGCTAGCCTCTTCGGTACCATGCATTGCCCTTTCTCACCTTGAGAGTTGGTGCAAACTTCGCCAGTGCATCCAAACCCCGTGATATGATACGCTCTATTACACATAAGCCTCCTTATATCTTCCTCAAAACAGCCACCATACCTACCTATTATGGCATTTCCATAGTCATTCTGAGATATATTTCCATGCAACTTTCCACCGTTCCGTTTATTATGACATGCTCCATCATTATCATATTGCTTTGCATGATCATGAAGTTGACACAGTATTTGTGGCAAAGCCACCTTCATAATTCTTTCATACATATCACTCTTGATTCATTGCACATCCCGGTACACCGTCGGAGGCATTCACATAGAGTCACATCTATTATATACTTAAGACAGAAGTAAAACAAGCCATCACGTTAGTCCATATAGATTAAATTATCTTGACCGTAAATTTTAAAGATTAACGATTGAGATTTAAAAGATATAGCATTACAAATAAATATATCACATCTAAACACTTTGACATGTGATGTGTCATCTACTAATAGTCCAATGCGTTATAAGAAAAAAAGGCTAAGATACGTTTGTGTTACACAAGTACATATTATATGGGAACAAAAAAAGCTTCGGCAGCCTGCTAGGGAAGAGTCAACTTGGGCAAAAAGGAAAGAGTCTAGCCACCCCAAGGAGGGTCCTAGGAGAATACGTGTGCTGATTCCTAAAGAAGGAATTAATGTGCTGGCGCCATCTATGATTTTGACAAACTAATCAGTACGGACTTTCTCCTTCTGTGTGAAAATAAAACAGTCTAGACTCGGCTTAGTAATCCACATTTGAGATAACAGTCTTTCTGTATGGAGCTTGAAAATATACATATACGTGTATACATACTCCCTCCGTCCTAAAATAAGTGTCTTAACCTTATTACAAAGTTGAGACACTTATTTTGGGATGGAGGGAGTATCAAATACAGTGGGGCAAAGAGATTAGAAAAATAGTTTCGATTATAATGGTTGAGATATAAAGGTTTGAACGTTACACACAATATTTGAGAGGTGCCATTGTACCTAACCTGTCACGTGTAGACTATAAAAAATGACATTGTTGAGCACAAATAGGTAGCCAACGGGCAACGAAAAAAAGTATTCAATCCGATCCAACATACACTAGGTAAACACGTAATTAGAAAGTCCATATATCATGACAGTAAAAAAAAAACAATGCACCGTAACAAATTGAGTCCTACAAGGATATGTAAGCTTCTGTATACCTGCCTTATATTGCTCTGGCCGTCTCAATTTTCTAGGATTTGTGCTTTTGTTTTTTCTAAATGTATAATTTCCTTTTCTTATAAATACTATCAATTAAAAAATTATTTATAAAAAATGATTTTCGGCTCGAAAAATAAAAGCTCCAATTTTTTGAAAAATAATATTTTTTGTGATATTTATCAATGAAATTGAAGTGTACTTTACTATATACAAATGACAAATTAACGCATATGTCGAGCAGGGCTATATCTATATGTCTATGGAATACATCGATATAAATATATATTCGAAAGTCCATATATCTTGAAAGTAAAAAAACAATACGTCATAAAAAATTGAGTCCTAGGATATGTAAGCTTCTATATACCTGCTTATATTGCGCTGCCCGTTACAAGTTTCAAGGATATGTGCTTTTGTTTTTTCTTCACGTATATTTTCCTTTTCTTCTAAATACTATCAATAAAAAAATATTTAGGAAAAATGGTTTTTCAGCTGGAAAAATAAAAGCTCCAATTTGTTTTGAAAAAGAATATTTTTGTCCCATTTTTCAATTAAATTCAAGTGTAGTTTACTGGAATAGAAATAGCGGTAGGCACGTACAATTTTAAATAACTCTTGGAGTCCATGATAGGTGGTACCTTACGAGAAGTGCCATCTGTAGACAAGTGATTGCAAGTAGGGTTGAGGATGAGAATTTTTTTTAAGTGGATGTCATCTCGATTGATTTAATTCTTGGTAGAAAATTATCAAAATGTGTGAAAATATGAACAGTAAGGGGTGAGCAATGTAACACAGAAGGATGTATAGATTTTCAATGTCACGCCACAAAGTCAATACTAAAAAGGTCACAACACCACCAAAGATCGTACCCGCAAAAAAAACATGATGTAGTCGTAATATGCCATTATTTACAATTCAAATTTCTATCTAATAGTACACAACCATGTAAATGTGGATATACTAAACAAGTAAAAAAAACACAAGAAAGAGAATACATGAAAAAACTAGCCGCGGAAATGCGCGGGTCACACTACTAGTTTTGTTCTAAGTATCGAGTTGTAATTCTTGAGTTGTAAGTAAATAAAAGTGTAATGATTTTCATTATTAGAGCATTGTCCCATATGAGGAAATGATGATGGAGACTATGATTCCCCCACAATTCGGGATGAGATTCCGGACGAAAAATAAAAAATACATCAAAGAGGCCAAAGAAGCCCAAATAAAAAAAGACCATAAAAAGGAGAAAAAGGCCCAAATAAAAAAATGAGAGAAAAAGAGAGAAGGGGCAATGTTACTATCCTTTTATCACACTTGTGCTTCAAAGTAGCACCATGATCTTCATGGTAGAGAGTCTCTTATTTTGTCACTTTCATATACTAGTGGGAATTTTTCATTATAGAACTTGGCTTGTATATTCCAATGATGTGCTTCCTCAAAATGCCCTAGGTCTTCGTGAGCAAGCAAGTTGGATGCACGCCCACTTAGTTTATCTAGTTGAGCTTTCATATATTTATAGCTCTAGTGCATCCGTTGCAGGCAATCCCTACTCCTTGCATTGACATCAATTGATGGACATCTCCATAGCCCGTTGATTAGCCGCGTCAATGTGAGACTTTCTCCTTTTTTTGTCTTCTCACACAACCTCCATCATCATATTCTATTCCACCCATAATGCTATGTCCATGGCTCGCGCTCATATATTGCGTGAAAGTTGAAAGAGTTTGAAAAGGCTAAGTATGAAACAATTACTTGGCTTGTCATCGGGATTGTGCATGATGGGAGCATTTTGTGTGACAAAAATGAAGCATGGCCAAACTATATGATTTTGTAGGGATAATCTTTCTTTGGCTATGTTATTTTGATAAGACATAATTGCTTGGTTATCATGCTTGAAGTATTATTATTTTTATGTCAGTATTAAACTTTTGTCTAGAATCTTTTGGATCTAAACATTCATGCCGCAATAAAGAAAATTACATTGAAAATTATGTGAGGTAGCATTCCACATCAAAAATTCTATTTTTATCATTTACCTACTCGAGGACGAGCAGGAATTAAGCTTGGGGATGCTTGATACGTCTCCAGCGTATCTATAATTTTTTTATTGTTCCATGCTATTATATTATCCATCTAGGATGTTTTATATGCATTTATATGCTATTTAATATGATTTTTGGGACTAACCTTTTAACCTAGAGCCAAGTGCCAGTTTCTATTTTTTCCTTGTTTTTGAGTTTTACAGAAAAGGAATACCAAACGGAGTCCAATTGATGTGCCAATTTTTGATGATTTTTTTATGGACCAAAATAAGCCCCCGGAGTAAAAGAGTTGGGCCAGAAGAGTTCCGGGCCGTCCACGAGGGTGGGGGCGCGCCCTACCCCCCCCCCGGGCGTGCCGCCCTATCTTGTGGATGACTTGGGGACCCCCTGACTTGTTCCCGACACTAAAAATTCCTATAAATACAGAAACCTCCAGAAAATGACCTAGATCAGGAGTTCCGCTGCCGCAAGCCTCCGTAGCCACCGAAAACCAATCTAGACCCGTTCCGGCACCCTGTCGGAGGGGGGATCCCTCTCCGGTGGCCATCTTCATCATCTCGGCGCTCTCCATGACGATGAGGGAGTAGTTCGCCCTCAGGGCTGAGGGTATGTACCAGTAGCTATGTGTTTGATCTCTCTCTATCTCGTGTTCTTGATTTGGCACGATCTTGATGTATCGCAAGCTTTGCTATTATAGTTCGATCTTATGATGTTTCTCCCCCTCTACTCTCTTGTAATGGATTGTGTTCTCCCTTTGAAGTTATCTTATCGGATTGAGTCTGAAGGATTTGAGAACACTTGATGTATGTCTTGCATGTGCTTATCTATGGTGACAATGGGATATTCACATGATCCACTTGATGTATGTTTTGGTGATCAACTTGCAAGTTTCGTGACCTTGTGAACTTATGCATAGGGGTTGGCACACGTTTTCGTCTTGACTCTCCGGTAGAAACTTTGGGGCACTCTTTGAAGTTCTTTGTGTTGGTTGAATAGATGAATATGAGATTGTGATGCATATCGTATAATCATACCCACGGATACTTGAGGTGATATTGGAGTATCTAGGTGACATTAGGGTTTTGGTTGATTTGTGTCTTAAGGTGTTATTCTAGTACGAACTCTAGGATAGATTGAACGGAAAGAATAGCTTTGTGTTATTTTACTACGGACTCTTGAATAGATCGATCAGAAAGGATAACTTTGAGGTGGTTTCGTACCCTACAATAATCTCTTCCTTTGTTCTGCGCTATTAGTGACTTTGGAGTGACTCTTTGATGCATGTTGATGGATTGTTATATGATCTAACTATGTTATTATTGTTGAGATAACTTGCACTAGTGAAAGTATGAACCCTAGGCCTTGTTTCAATGCGTTGCAATACCGTTTTCACTCACTTTTATCATTAATTACCTTGCTGTTTTTATATTTTCATATTACAAAAACCTATATCTACCATCCATATTGCACTTGTATCACCAGTTCTTCGTCGAACTAGTGCACCTATACAATTTACCATTGTATTGGGTGTGTTGGGGACACAAGAGACTCTTTGTTATTTGGTTGAAGGGTTGTTTGAGAGAGACCATCTTCATCGTACGCCTCCCACGGATTGATAAACCTTAGGTCATCCACTTGAGGGAAATTTGCTACTGTCCTACAAACTTTTGCACTTTGAGTCCCAACAACGTCTACAAGAAGAAGGTTGTGTAGTAGACATCAACTGCTGAAACAGCCTGCCATAATTTAGCACTCAAATCCGTTTGCTGAATTAGCTTTAAAATATTTCATTACTTAGATCTGCTCGTCCAAATATCTTGCCATAGCTTTAGACATCGACCTAGGTTATTTTTTCTAGACTTCATAAAAATCATATATGTTTTCCCTGTAATATCTAGTAGAAGAACTAATTTGTATGTGTAACAGATGGACAGGACTTGGATAACTTCTGCTCGAAGATTCTCCGCTGCATATGTCGAGGGGGTTGAAAACTTCATGAACTTTATTAGAGCTGAGCACGGTGGTCCGAAATCAGATGTGCTCTGCCCGTGTAGCAGTTGTATGAATTCAGTTAAAGACCCCAGTCAACTATGCGAAATCATCTACACTTATATGGGATGTCGGTCACATATACTAGGTGGGTTCATCATGGTGAAGCTGTGAACATCAATGTTACTGAATACGTGGAAGCAGCAGATCACCATATTGATCTGCCTGATGCTCAGGTGGAAGAGGAGGAGGAGGTGTTGGTGGCGGAGCCAGTGAGTTTGACCAACATTGAAACAATGCTACGAAATACTCGTGCATTTCGTGAACTTTCACCTGCAGATGAACAACGGTGGGCCCGCATGTTGGAACAATGCAACGTGGCTGTCACCCTAGGAAATAAGCTGTTAGTATTCTCAGTTATGGTCACCTTTCTTCAGGTGAAGACATCTGAGCGGATGACCAACAAATCATTCGATGCGATGTTGGCTACTTTCGCAAAGCTTTCCTAGATGCGTCTGAGCTGCCACACACCAACAGTAAAATGAAGAATTTCCTTCGGGATGTTGGAATTGGATATGGTATGATCCATGTTTGTAAGAATAATTGCATTCTATTCTGGAAGGATTTGCCAACTTAAGTGAATGCCCGAAATGCAAATCATCAAGATGGAAAGATGGCATGCTGTGAAGAGGATTCATCGTAATGTTTTGAGACATTTTCCAATTATACCAAGATTGCAGAGGTTGTTTCATGATGCTGAAATAAGAGAGGATGTACTATGGCATTCTAGGAACCATGAGCACAGAGATTAGAATGTAATGAGCCATCCATCTCATGGTAGTGAGTGGAAAAGTTTCAATCAGAAACACAAAAAGTTTGCTGCTGGCCTGAGAAATATTAGACTTGGCTTAGCTTCAGATGGATTTAACCCATTTGGCCACCAGAGCGCCACATATAGCATGTGGCTAGTGCTTGTTATCCCTTACAACATGCCTCCAAATGTCTGCACCAAAGAATCAAACTACATGATGGCCTTGCTCATCCCAGGTCCAAAAAGTCCTAGAAAAGATTTTGATTTATTCATGGAGCCTCTTGTGGAGGAACTGCAACAGCTATGGAGGGGTGTTCTCACTCGAGACCTATATAGCAGCCCACCGGCTGATTTCTTTCTACGTGATGTTATAATTTGGTGCATCCATGATTATCCGGCTTTGGGCACTATGTCAGGCGAACAACACATGGTTACAATGCATGTGTTCACAGTGACAGGAATCTGCTATCATACACAATACTTAGCAAGATCTGTTACATTGGACACCGTCGTTTCCTTGCCAAGGACAAGTCACATCCTACAATGTTCAATGCAAAGCATGAAAACCGTGATGCGCCAAAGAGGCTCACCACCGATGAGTTGCAAGTTAAATTAGAGAAGGCCAGGCATATTACACCAGGAAACCATCCTGGTAATGGTAGAAGGAAAAGGAACCGTGGTAGGGAAGAAGAGAGATTATTGTTTACCCGCAGGTCCACTTTGTGGGACTTGGAGTATTGGAAAGATTTGGATCTGCGGCATAATCTTGATGTGATGCACATCAAGAAAAATATATGTGACGGCATTAGCGGCACACTTCTTAATATTGAAGGCAAGATGAAAGATACCTTAAAATCTACAATTGATTTGACACACCTGGGTACTCCCTCCGGTCCTTTTTAGTTCGCATATAAGATTTGACTGAAGTCAAGGCTCGTAAAGTTTGACCAGCTTTGTAGAAAAAAGTGTCAACATTCACAATCTGAAATCAATACCACTAGATGTTTCATGACTTAAAGTTTCATATTATATAACTTTAGCATGGCAGATGTTGATATTTTTTTCATATAAATATGGTCAAACTTTGTGAAGTTTGACTTCAGAGAATTCTAATATGCAGAGTAAAAAGGACCAGAGGGAGTATCAGACAGGATTTGCAGGTGCAAGATGAAGGTAAACCACGGGATATGGCACCAGCTATGTATGTCTTGGACATGGTAAAAAGAAAAGAATTCTGCGAGGTCCTGACACATGTGAGATTCCCACATGGATCTGCTTCCAACCCTGAAAGGAGAGTCAGTGCAGATGGAAACAAGGTACATGGGTTGATAACTCATGACTGCCACGTCCTATTTCAAAGGATTTTACCTATTATCCTTAGAGGATTGGGCCGCCCTGACTTATATAGAGCAGTTGCAGAGTTGGGACAATTCTTCAAGGAACTCTGCAGTAGAAATATCAGGGTAGATGCTTTGGAGCGTCTTAGTGACAAGATACCAACTTTCCTATGCGACCTTGAGAAGATATATCCTCCAGCCTTCTTTGATGTTATGGTGCATTTGGTTGTTCATCTACCTGATGAGGCACTACTTAGAAGTCCAGTACAGTATGGTTGGATGTACCCTATTGAAAGGAGGCTAGGCACTTTCAAGGGCTATGTTAGGAACATAGCTAGACCCGAGGGTTCCATTGTAGAGGCCCACAATGTTACAGAAGCATTGACATTCTGCTCAAAATACATTGAAACAGCTAATCATCTTAGCAAAGAGGTGGGTGAAGACAATCTCGGGATCAATGTTTTCAATTATTCTGTTTCAGTTCCAGGGAAGAGTCTACAAGAGGACAAACCTAAAGATTTGGACAAAATGGTTTGGTATGTGTTGAATAATTGTCCTGAGATACTACCTTATATCAAGTAAGTGCTAAGTACTGCAGCTTATACATCGTAATCTACTAAACTTGCAGCACATTCTTATATATTTAGATGTTTGATGCGATCACTATGTTGTAAAGCATCTACAAAAAGGAGTTAGTGCCGCAAAATCCAAGAAACATTGACAAACTGGTTATGGCAGGATTTGCGAAATGGTTCAAGAGCCATGTAAGCTTTTGAATTGCACTATCAGTTTTTCTAATATATTGAGTACATAAGATGATCAACTTGTATATTTTCTAACCATAGGTTAAGAAGATGCGGGGGGATGGGTAGGCAGTTGATGATGCCCTTTACGCATTAGCAATGGGTTCTAATACTCGGGTAAGACATTATGAATCTTGTGTTGTTGGAGATGTGTGCTACAACACCCTTGCACGCGACGAAGGCAGGAAAACACAAAACAGTGCCATCATGAGCACGGATACGTATGATAGAGAGACAACTGAAATGTATGCTAACATAACGGACATTGTTTAGTTGCAGTATATCTCCAATTTCGAGGATCGTTGGTGTGTGGTTCTGTTGTGTTGTCGTTGGTATAACGAGTTTTCCAGGATCACAAAACCCAGAGCTGGTGATTATTTCAAATCCATCAATGTAAAGGCGGCGTACCATACCAATGAGCCTTTTATTTTGGCAAATCAAGCGACACAGATATTTTTCTTGGAAGACACATTTGCACGTAGCGATGAATGGAGAGTATGGCAAAGGTTTGAGCAGAGGAATTCATTTAATGATGTTGCACAACAAGATGATGCTTACACTGCTCCTGATGTACAAGATTCCACAGATGTTCCTAATATCTTTGAGAACCATCATGTCAATGACGCTGGCGAAAAGATTTCCTGTCGTGCTGTGGACATACAAGAGTTGATCAAGAAGAAGCCAAGGTTCAAGGACATCGAGGATGAAGAATAAGATGACACTCTAGGGAATTACGATTCATACTGATACACATGGCGAAGATGTTGACGTTGTTGCCGTGGATGATGATTGGATTGCTTTTGTCGTATTTTCCTGTCAAAAGACGTTTTTTTATCTACTATGTGAAATTGTGTTTGCTATGACAATTGAAACCTGATGAACGTGTTGTTTAGTATTTTGTTGTGAGAACATCACTTGTTATGTATGTTCATTTGTGTTTGCTTATTGTATGATGACTAAAACATGATGACATTGTTGTTTAGTTGTACTCATATTTGACTGTGAAACTTGAATTTGATGACATAGTTTGCTGTTGGACTGCAATTTTCTCAACGTCTTCGAATGGGAACAAAGCCGACCTGACAGGTTCTCTGCTAATTAATTTATTTATTACCAAAAGGGGCTCTGCTATTTATTTATTTATGAGAAAAATGGGATACTCCCGATTTCCATTAATAGAAATCATTAGATGTTCACAACACTATGCTCAGCCTGCTACACAGGTTTCATTCATTACTAGTTTCAGCAAAGTGCTCATGCCATAGCCACTGAATACATCACGAGTGCTACATACACTGCAAATAAAGAGACAATCGTCCTACAGAGCACACTGATTTTGCCCATTATCTTCACAAGCTCTTTCATCTCCTCATTGCTGTCAAGGCCGTTCAGCAGTTGTTGCTTGGCCATGATTAGAGGAACCGCATCTTTAACCTTCAGCTCTGCATCTTCCTCTTCTATCGTTCCTTCAGTTACTTGTCCAACACCCCAACCTGCTAGTATTGGGATTCCTCGGCTAACCAAATAATCAACGTAGTTGCATTCCCCCACATCAGCAACTTCCCAGAAATACAAATAACACGAATCTTCCCTTTTCTGCACGAATCAAATTGGAAGATCATCAACCAAACTATTAAAAAAATCACCAACTGAAAGCAGCAGAACAACACTTAAACATATTATTACCCCATGATTCGAACATTTGTAGAAGACTCGGCCAGGGTTGAGGATTGTGGTCGAGACGCGACGGATGACTCTGTGTGATTTGCAGCAGTGGCACCACACCAATGGCAGCTGGTTGCGATGAGCAACCGGCTGCGGCGCGTGTGCCGACGGGGGTGTGATGAGACCCACAGGCGATGGTACGGGTGGTGACTTGGCGCATATCTGGTTGATGCCTGCTGAAGAGCATGTGGACGAGCAGCCAGTGGACATGGTTGCTGCAGCCAGAGCTTTTGATGCTAGGCAGAGTAAGTAGAGAAGAGGAGAAGCGAACGTTGGATATGTCAGTTTCATTACTTGCAGAGTAGCATAGCACCATATATAGTCATAGCCTAGGTTTGGATTTGAACCAGCTACAGGAGCATGTCTCTCTTTTTTCTAAAACTCAGCAATGTCTCTTTACCGGTACACTAGCTTGTTCTGTACGCCTTCTTAAGTCTTTGATTTTCTTTCTCTCTTTTTTGCGAGGAAGGAAGGAGGACAAAATTGAGAGTTCCTGGGACTCGAACCCAAGACCTCTCGATTGAAAACCAAGGGTGCTAGTCACTTATGTGGTGAACGTTCCCTGAGAGGAGGACGGCAGACGAACGCATTTTCCTCGTAGTTTTAGTTGCGAAGCAAGACCGAACGATCGCAGTTTTGGGAATGTTATCATGCGAACGAGCCCAGTTTTTCTTTTCTTCCTATATATAAAAAAGTATGCTACTTGGTGTCAGCTTAGTCAACAAATGATTATGCCAACCTTGACCGTTGGATTTACATTCAACGTCTGTCGTGTTTCTTCAGTCTCTTCTTCCTCCAGCGCCAAAGCCAAACTAGCGCCAGTGGGGCCGCCTGCTCCCGCCTCCCACGGCTGGCTGTGCTGCCACGCACACATCATGGCCACATCGCACCCTAAACTCTGTGCATCTTCCCCGGATCCTGTTTGCTCCCCTCTGAAGCCTCACCATCGTCCTCTGCCTTGGTTCGCTCGCCGCGGCGCCTCCCTCCGGTGTTGTCAACATGGTCAACAACCGAGAGGAATAAGGAGATGACTGTACATGGTGAAGATGACAGCAGGGACCCAGTAGCGGCTTTTATTTCATATGTTTAGCACATAACCAACCTAGTTTGTTTTTTTCCTTTCTGAAAATGGCTAGCCCAGCTATTTTGTTTTTCTACGCCCTGCTGGGCTGAAAATCTTTCAAGACGAGGAGGGATGCATTTTGCCCAGAAAAAGGGCTATAAGTAATAAGAAATGGGCTATAATTAATATTAAATGGACTGTAAAATGAAAAAATACAACAAATAGGCAATTAGTTCCAAAATAATTTTTTCTTTTGGATTATGATATTTTAAATTTCATTGTTTTTGTGCGAGTAAAATTTCATTGGATTTAAATTAAGGTATGTTTAGTTTTTAAATTAGTTTGAATCTGGCTAGAAATTTTGGGTTGCATGTTGTTTGGGACAGATTTGGAGGCTGACTTGTGGGTCTACTAGGTTAACGTGTACGAAAGGCTTTGTCAACTTAGTCCACAAATGATTTTAGCAGCAGTGACCATTGGATGTTAATTCAACGGCCATGTCGCTCCTTCAATATCTGATCTTCTTGCTCCAGCCGCCCAAACCAGCGCCGGTGGGACTGCCTGCTCGCGCCTCTTGTGGTCGGCTATGCTGCCGCACAGGCCGCACCGCCCCACCCTACTTCATTGCTCGCCAGGCCATTTCTCTACTCACCCACACCTCCTGTTATTTTCCGGCGACGGTAGCCGGACCAGTAAACCCTTGTGCTCCCCACCGCGTGGGCAACGACTACCAAGTCTTCCCCGGCTCTGTGTCCTTCCCTTCCTAGGCCTCGCTGTCGTCCACTGCCCTGGTGCTCTCGGCGCGCCGTGGTCAACATGGTCAACGAACGACATCCATCGGACGTAGCCTATACGTGGAGAGGCTGACAGCTGGGTCCATGGCCGCACACAAGGAAATGCCTCCTTATTACGCGCAAAATAATGATTCCTCCAGCTGACATCTGGGACCCATCGGAAGGGCCTCCGTATTTCGTGAAAAAAATGTTCCCCTCGCTGACAGGTTGGACCCACCAGCTATATCTTCGCACGCAAGGAAGTGCCTCCTTATTACGCGCACAAAAATGAATGCTCCCCCTGCTAGCTGGGACCCAGCATAGTGGGAGGCTGACATGTGGGCCTACTAAGTTGACGGGGACGGTGGGCTTTGTCAACTTAGTCAATATGAACGATTCTTGCTCAAGTGACCGTAAGATGTCCATCCAACGGCCGTAGTACTTCTTCAACCTCTGGTCTTCTTGCTCCAGCTGCCAAAAGCAGCACTAGTCGTGCCGCCTGCTCCAGCCTCCCGTGGCCGGCTGTGCGGCCACGGAGGCCTCACCGCCCCTACTACTCCCATCGCTGGCCAGGCCCTGTGGCGACGACAGCCTCACACTGTAGCCGAACTAGTGAACCCTCGTACTCCTCTCTACGTGGGCATCCACTGCCGCGTCTTCCCCGGCTCTGCGTCGTCCCCTTCCTAGGCCTCGCCGTCGTCCACCACCTTGGTGCTCTCGGCGCGACATGGTCAATGTGGTCAACGAACGACTTCCATCGGAAGAGTACTGTACGTGGATAGGCTGATAGTTGGGTACATGGCCGTGCCTCCTTATTATGCAGAAAATAATGATTCCTCCACCTGACAGCAGGGACCCACCGAGCGGGCCACCGTATTTCGCAAAAAAATGTTTCCCCCTGACTACTGGGACCCACCAGCTACATCTTCGCATGAAAGGAAGTGCGTCCATATTATAGGCCAAAAAAATGATTCGCCCCTTGACTGCTGGGACTCACCAGCTACATCTTCACACGCAAGGAAGTGCCTGATAGTCGGGACCCACCTGGTCAAAGCGTATGTAGCGTTGTCATTCTGGTCGTGAACATGTACGTACAAACGATCGGTCTGTCTGCAGGCTGCAGCGATGAACCATGGCTGTGTAAGGAAGAGCACGTGTCGTAGTAGAGGCGTCCACATGTCGTAGTAGAGGCGCGCACGTAGCAAGTACACGTACGTACATCATCCAGGGCGCAAGAAAGTAAATATGACCACATACGTACATACGGGCGGGGTCTCGAACGCCTACTCGCACATACGTACAGCCAGGACTCGTGTACATGGCTGGGTCGGAACGGAGAAACTGCATCGTCATCGTGTTCATGGGGAGGCAACCGAATGCGCTGTGTTCATGGGGAGGCAACGAAATACGTGGTGTTCATCAGGATCCAACCGGCTTGGAGGGAACAGCCGATGGAAACAAGGCATGGCATACCGCAGAATGGTGGAAACGGCCTTGCGTTCGACCGGCCACGGTCGAAACGGGATCCTGATTATCCAGAGGGGTCTGGCATACCGCAAAACAGAGGAAACAAATTTCTCTTGGACGTCCTACGGTCGAAATGGCCTGTTGATAGGGAGGGGTGTGGCATACCGCAAAATGGAGGAAACGGACTTGTGTTGGAGCGCTACGGTCAAAATGGGGGTTCTGTTCATCGGGAGGGGTGTGGCGTACCGCAAAAGGGACTCCACAGGATACTATTCATCTCCACCGTCGACCTCCTCCAGTCTCCACGGGCTACTGTTCATCCACCGTCGACCTCCTCCAGCCTCCACCTGCTACTGTTCATCCACGGGCTCCTGTTCATCCAGCCTCCACCGCTCCTCCACCGGCTACTGTTCAACCAGCCCTCTCCACGGGGTCCTGTTCAACGCACAAAAAATGAATACCCCCCCTGCTAGTTGGGACCCACCTTGGTGGGAGGCTGACTTGTGGGCCTACTAAGTTGACGGGGACGGAGTGCTTTGTCAACTTAGTCAATATGAATGATTCTAGCTCCAGTGATTGTATGATGTCCATCCAACGGTCGTAGTGCTTCTTCAACCTCTGGTCTTATTGCTCCAACCGCCCAAAGCAGCACCGGTCGTGCCACATGCTTCTGCCTCCCGTCGCCGGTTGTGCTACCGTGGAGGCCTCACCGTCCCCTACTATTCCCACCGCTGGCCAGGCCATCCCTCGACTCACCCACACCCCCTGTTATTCTGCGGCGACGATAGCCTCACACCGCAGTGAACCAGTGAACCCTCGTACTCCTCTACGCGTGGGCATCCACTACCGCGTCTTCCCCGGCTCCGCGTCGTCCTCTTCCTAGGCCTCGCCGTCGTCCACTGCCCTGGTGCTCTCGGCGCGGCGTGGTCAACGTGGTCAAGGAACGACTTCCATCGGACATGGACTATGCATGGAGAGGCTGACAGCTGGGTCCACGGCCGCAGCAAGGAAGTGCCTCCTTATTACGCGCAAAATAATTATTTCTACACCTGACAGCAGGGTCCCACCGTACGGGCCACCGTATTTCACAAAAAACGTTTCCCCCTGACTGCTGGGACCCACCAGCTACATCTTCACACCGCGTCCGGGCAAAAAAAATGATTCCCCCCCCCCCGACTGCTAGGACCCACCAGCTACATCTTCGCACGCAAGGAAGTGCCTGACAGTCAGGACCCACCTAGTCGAAGCATACGTAGCGTTGTCATTCTGGTCACGAATGTGTACGTACATACTGGTCAATGTAGAGGCGCGCACGTGTCGTAGTAGAGGCGCGCACGTAGCATGTACACGTATGTACAACGGTCAGTGTGCAAGAAAGAAAATACGGCCACGTGCATACATACGGGCAGGGTCTCGAACGCCTACTCGCGCATACATACGACCAGGGCTCGTATACATGGCTTGGTCGGAACGGAGAAACAGCATCGTAGTCGTGTTCATGGGGAGCAAACCGGCTGGGTCGGAACGGAATGTGTCGTCTGTTCATCGGGAAGGCTTGGACGGAACAGCCGATGGAAACGAGGCCTGGCGTACCGCAAAATAGAGGAAACGGCCTTGTGTTCGACCGGCCACGTTCTAAACGGGATCCTTTTCATCGGGAGGGGTCTGGCGTACCGCAAAACGGAGAAAACGGACCTTCTACGGTCGAAACGGGGGTCCTGTTAATCGGGAGTGGTGTGGCGTACCGCAAAACGGAGGAAACAGACTTGTGTTGGAGCGCTACGGTCGAAACGGGGGTTCTGTTCATCAGGAGGGGTGTGGCGTACTGCAAAACGGGACTCCATGAGATACTGTACATCTCCACCGTTGACCCCCTCCAGCCTCCACGGGCTACTGTTCATCCATCGTCGACCTCCTCCGGCATCCACCAGCGACTGTTCATCCACGGGCTCCTGTTCATCCAACCTCCACCGCGCGCTACTCCACTGGCTACTGTTCAACCAGCCCTCTCCACGGGCTCCTGTTCAACCACCCTCCACGGGCTATTGTTCATCCAGCCCTCCACCGACTACTGTTCAACCAGCCCTCCACGGGGTCCTGTTCATCCAGCCCTCCACGGGGTCCTGTACATCCACCCCCAACCGGCTTGATTAGGGTCTTGTTCATCCAGCGGCAACTGTTGCGGAACATAGTAATTTCAAAATTTTCCTATGCACACGCAAGATCATGGTGATGCATAGCAACAAGAGGGGGGAGTATCATCCACGTAGCCTTTTAGACCGTAAGCAGAAGCGTTATGACAACAAGTTGATGTAGTCGTACATCTTCCCGATCGACCGATCCTAGTACCGAACATACAGCAGCTCCGCGATCTGCAGACGTTCAGCTCGGTGAAGTCCCACGAACTCACGATTCAGTAGAGCTTCAAGGGATAGTTCCGTCAGCACGACAGTGTGATGACGGTGTTGATGAAGCTACCGATGCAGGGCTTCGCCTAAGCACCGCTACGATATGACCGAGGTGGATTATGGTGGAGGGGGGCACCGCACATGGCTAAAAGATCAATGATCAACTTGTGTGTCTCCATGGGGTTCCCCCTCCCCAAATATAAAGGAGTGGAGGAGGGGGAAGGCCGGCCCTTTACTATGGCGTGCCCTGGAAACTCCCACCGGGAGTAGGATCCCCCCCCCTTCCATGTAGTAGGAGTAGGAGGGAAGGAAAGGGAAAAGAGAAGAGAAGGAAGGAGGGGGCACCGCCCCTCCCCCTAGTCCAATTCGGACTAAGCCTTGGGGGCGCGCAGCCTCTCCTCTCTCTTTCCCCTAAAGCCCAATAAGGCCCATATACTCCCCGGCGAATTCCTGTAACTCTCCGGTACTCCAAAAAATACCCGAATCACTCGGAACCTTTCCGATGTCCGAATATAGTCGTCCAATACATCGATCTTTACGTCTCGACCATTTCGAGACTCCTTGTCATGTCCCCAATCTCATCCGGGACTCCGAACTACCTTCGGTACATCAAAACACATAAATTCATATTACCGATCGTCACTAAACGTTAAGCGTGCGGACCCTACGGGTTCGAGAACTATGTAGACATGACCGAGACTCGTCTCCGGTCAATAACCAATAGCGGAACCTGGATGCTCATATTGGCTCCTACATATTCTACGAAGATATTTATCGGTCAAACCGCATAACAACATACGTTGTTCCCTTTGTCATCGGTATGTTACTTGCCCGAGATTCGATCGTCGGTATCTCAATACCTAGTTCCATCTCGTTACCGGCAATTCTCTTTACTCGTTCCGTAATACATCATCCTACAACTAACTCATTAGTTGCATTGCTTGCAAGGCTTCAAGTGATGTGCATTACCGAGAGGGCCCAGAGATACCTCTCCGACAATCGGAGTGACAAATCCTAATATTGATCTATGCCAACTCAACAAGTACCATCGGAGACACCTGTAGAGCACCTTTATAATCACCCAGTTACGTTGTGACGCATGGTAGCACACAAAGTGTTCCTCCGGTATTCGGGAGTTGCATAATCTCATAGTCATGGGAACATGTATAAGTCATGAAGAAAGCAATAGCAACAAACTAAACGATCATCGTGCTAAGCTAACGGATGGGTCAAGTCAATCACATCATTCTCTAATGATGTGATCCCATTAATAAAATGACAACTCATGTGTATGGTTAGGAAACATAACCATCATTGATTCAACGAGCTAGTCAAGTAGAGGCATACTAGTGACAATCTGTTTGTCTATGTATTCACACATGTATTAAGTTTTTAGTTAACACAATTCTAGCATGAATAATTAAAATTTATCATGATATAAGGAAATATAAATAACAACTTTATTGTTGCCTCTAGGGCATATTTCCTTCAGTCTCCCACTTGCACTAGAGTCAATAATCTAGTTCACATCTTTATGTGACTAGTTCACATCTCCATGTGACTAACACCCAAAGGGTTTACTAGAGTCAATAATCTAGTTCACATTGCTATGTGATTAACACCCAAAGAGTGATCATGTTTTGCTTGTGAGAGACATTTTGTCAACGTGTCTGCCACATTCAGAGCCGTATGTATTTTGCAAATTTTCTATGTCTACAATGCTTTGTTCGGAGCTACTCTAGCTAATTGCTCCCACTCTCAATATATATCCAGATCGAGACTTAGAGTCATCTAGATCGATGTAAAAATCATGCATCAACGTAACTCTTTACGATGAACTCTTTTATCACCTCCATAACCGAGAAATATTTCCTTAGTCCTCTAAGGACAATTTTGACTGCTATCCAGTGATCTACTCCTAGATCACTATCGTACTCCTTTGCCAAACTCAGGGCAGGGTATACAATAGGTCTGGTACATAGCATGACATACTTTATAGAACCTATGATTCAGGCATAGGGTATGACTTTTCATTCTCTTTCTATTTTCTGCCGTGGTCGGGTTTTGAGTCTTTACTCAACTTCACACCTTGCAACACAGGCAAGAACTCCTTCTTTGACTGTTCCATTTTGAACTACTTCAAAATCTTGTCAAGGTATGTACTCATTGAAAATATATCAAGCATCTTGATCTATCTCTATAATCTTGATGCTCAATATGTAAGTAGCTTCATCGAGGTCTTTCTTTGGAAAACTCCTTTCAAACACTCCTTTATGCTTTCCAGAAAATTCTACATTATTTCCGATCAACAATATGTCATTTACATATACTTATTAGGAATGTTCTAGTGCTCCCATTCACTTTCTTGTAAATACAGGCTTCACCGCAAGTCTGTATAAAACCATATGCTTTGATCACTTTATCAAAGTATATATTCCAACTCCGAGATGCTTGCACCAGTCCATAGATGGATCGCTGGAGCTTGCACACTTTGTTAGCACCTTTTAGGATTGACAAAACCTTTTGGTTGCATCATATACAACTCTTCTTTAAGAAATCCATTAAGGAATACAGTTTTGACATCCATTTGCCAGATTTCATAAAATGCGACAACTGCTAACATGATTCGGACAGACTTTTAAGAATCAACACAAGTGAGAAAATCTCATCATAGTCAACACCTTAAACTTGTCAAAAACATTTTTGCGACAATTCGAGCTTTGTAGATAGTAACACTACTATCAGCATCCATCTTCCTCTTGAAGATCCATTTATTCTTAATGACTCACCGATCATTGGGCAAGTCAATCAATGTCTATTCTTTGTTCTCATACATGGATCCCATCTCAGATTTCATGGCCTCAAGCCATTTCGCAGAATCTGGGCTCATCATCGCTGCCTCATAGTTCGTAGGTTTGTCATGGTCTAGTAACATGACTTCCAGAAAGGATTACCATACCACTCTGGTGCGGACCATACTCTGGTTGTCCTACGAGGTTCGGTAGTAACTTGATTTGAAGTTTCATGATCATGATCATTATCTTCCTCACTGATTGGTGTAGAGATCACTAGAACTTAATTTTGTGATGAACTACTTTCCAATTCAGGAGAAGGTACAATTACCTTATCAAGTTCTACATTCCTCCCACTCACTTCTTTTGAGAGAAACTTCTTCTCTCGAAAGGATCCATTCTTAGCAACAAAATATCTTGCCTTCACATCTGTGATAGAAGGTGTACCCAACTGTTTCCTTTTGGGTATCCTATGAAGACGCAGTACTCCGATTTGGGTTCGAGCTTATCAGTTTGAAACTTTTTCACATAAGCATCGCAACCCCAAACTTTAAGAAATGACAGCTTTGGTTTCTTGCCAAACCATAGTTCATACGGTGTCATAAAAACTGATTTAGATGGTGCCCTATTTAACGTGAATGCAGCTGTCTCTAATGCATAACCCCAAAACGATAGCGGTAAATCAGTAAGAGACATCATAGATCGCACCATATCTAGTAAAGTGTGATTACGATGTTCGGACACACCATTACGCTGTGGTGTTCCAGGTGGCATGAGTTGCGAAACTATTCCGCATTGCTTCAAATGAAGACCAAACTCGTAACTTAAATATTCTCCTCCACGATCAGATCGTAGAAACTTTATTTTCTTGTTACGACAGTTTTCCACTTCACTCTAAAATTCTTTGAACTTCTCAAATGTTTCAGACTTATTTTTCATCAAGTAGATATACCCATATCTACTCAAATCATCTGTGAAGGTCAGAAAATAACGATACCCACTGCGAGCCTCAACACTCATCGGACCCCATACATCAGTATGTATTATTTCCAATAAGTCAGTTGCTCGCTCCATTGTTCCAGAGAACGGAGTCTTAGTCATCTTGCCCATGAGGCAAGGTTCGCAAGCATCAAGTGATTCCAAAAGCCCATCGGTATGGAGTTTCTTCATGCGCTTTACACCAATATGACCTAAACGACAGTGCCACAACTAAGTTGCACTATTATTATTAACTTTGCATCTTTTGGCTTCAATATTATAAATATGTGTATCACTACGATCGAGATTCAATAAACCATTCACCTTGGGTGTATGACCATAGAAGGTTTTATTCATGTAAAGAGAATAACAATTATTCTTTGACTTAAATGATAACCATATTGCAATAAACATGATACCATCATATTATGCTCAATGCAAACATCAAATAACATTTATTTTAGGTTCAACACTAATCCCGAAGGTAAATAGACTGTGCGATGGTGATCTTATCAACCTTTGGAATTACTTCCTACACACATCGTCACCTCGCCCTCAATTAGTCTTTTGTTTATTTTGAAACTCCCGTTTTGAGTTACTACTTTTAGCAACTGAACCAGTATCAAATACCGAGGGGTTTGCTATAAACACTAGTAAAGTACACATCATGTATATCAAACATACCTTTGTTCACTTTGCCATCCTTCCTATCCGCCAACACTACAAAAAGAACTTCCATGATGATACGTGTTTGTCACAGTAGGTCACGTTTTCTGTCATGCATGTACATCCATGACAAATTTATGACAGAATCAAGATAGTCACACATGTGCTGTCGTAGAAGTGTTCCATGACATTACCAAAATTATCATCATGGAAGTGTCCACTTCCATGACGATAAATCGCGCGTCACAGAAGTGCTTTCGTCAAGGGTGACCGACATGTGGCATCCACCATAACGGAACACCGTTAAGCTATCGGGTCCGGTTTTCGATCCGATAACCCATTAACAGCCCCGACCAATGGGGATTTTCCACGTGTAAAATCATCATTGGCTGGAGGAAACACATGTCGGCTCGTCGCTGGGACAGATGTCATCCACTCATTGGACCCAAAGCGCCTTTGATACGTCGACACGTGGCACAGCCCAACAGAGGCCCATTCCTGTGAAAAGGCCGGCCCATTTGACTTGGTCAAAAGGTGCTGGGCCAGCCCACGGCAAGCCTGTTAACGGCCTGTTCGCATATAGCCCATTTATAGCCTGCTAACCCAGGGCCCGTTTATGGCCTATCCGAATTAGGCCCAGTAACGTCATTTGGGCCGTCCAATATAATTCCAGCCCGTTTTAACTTTCGGCCCATGTATGGCCCATGACGTCTTTCGGCCCATATGAGACCCTTAGTAACCCTCGGCCCATTAACGGCCCGTGGTAAAACTGGCCCGTAATGAACAGTGTATCACTTTATACACATTAACGGTCCATTATACCGTTGGGCCATTTCCATCCCATGTTATCTTTCAACCTTCTCAGGGCCCATTTATTCTTGGCCTCATTTCCAACATTCGTTTACTTTCGGCCCATTATTGTCATTTTCTACTTGTGGGACAAATTCAGCCTGTGGTTATAGTTGGCCCGTTTGTGGCCCGTTAATACGTTGGGCCATTTTCATAGCATCGTCAAATACGGCCGATTAATGACGGCCCGTTATGGTCGGCCCATGAATGGACGATTTCAACTCTAGCCCATTTACGGCCATAATGTGGTCTGTTATTGGCCCATGTTTGGCCAACTGATCATACGGCCCGTAGAAGGCCCATTGATGATACGGCCCGTAGAAGGCCCATTGTGTCTATGGCCCGTATAAGGCCCATTGTTTCTACGCTCCGTAGAAGGCCCATTGTTTCTATGGCCCGTAGGAGGCCCATGTTAACTATAGTAAATATGTAGCCCATGGTTAATGTGGCCTAGTTTTAAAAAATAGGCTATTGCGGCCACTAGCAAACCGCGGAAAAAGAACTGCACTGACTACAAGATAACAAATAAATAAGACAATAAGGAAATAAATAGGCAAGCAACTTACGCTAGGCTATCACGGCTATTACACATATTACATCCACTGGGCATCAAAGTTCGCCACCGGTGCAAATATAGGGAACAAGCAGGATATAAACGCTGCAGCAAAACAAGTCCAGAACTGAAACCACTTTAGAAGATCTCAAGAAACAATATCCTGGGTACCCATAATGCTGGCAAGATGCTTAGCAAGCTTATTAACTTTCTCTTGTTTGGCACTTAAATCCTCCAGCACTTGCTGTTGCACCAGAAAGTATGAATCTGAATTCTGCAGGGACTTCCTCAGTCCTTCGGCTTCCTATTGCATAACATCTGATCGATGTCTTTCAACTTGAAGTTGAGACTCAAGAAGCCGAACTGATTCAGGCAACAAGTTCGAAGAGCTGGTGCTAGCAGTAGTAGCCAGTAACTCGAACACTACATCAAGACAAGAGTTTGGGGTTGTCTTAGTGTCTTCAATATAGTTTTTATCAGCTTTCTTGGATACCAACAGGGATGTCTCACTATCTTGAACCTTATCTGCATTACTTCATGTACCATTGCATAACGAGGTACTCTTCTCCAATATTTTATCTGCATTCTAAAAGAGAAACAAACAAACACATCACAAATTTACAATGTAGTATATGAAACTCGTTTTGGTAAACCAGTTCAGTAGTAAGGTGGACAGGATAACAGCATGAAACAAACATATATCTATGTAGTATGGTCACTGTATGGTCTATATCATTCTAGTTTATGTTGCCAAATCAAGATAGATACAGTTCGAATCATATCTATTTAATACAAAGCAGCTTAGACAGAATATAAATGTGGGAAACTACACAGCAATAACAACACTTGTAAGGTGCATGGCATGAGAATATAACTGTTTATTCAATTGAAACTGAAATCAACATAGAGCAAGTTACAACAGCAAACACGTTAAAGAAACAGGTTTAAAATATACCTGTTACGCCATTGGAGTTTCAATTGCATCCTTCAAATTTTAAATTAGTTGGTATGAGTAAATACAGTGATGCAAGAGTAAAGTAGTATGAACCATAGCTACGGAACCTGACCTGAGAACAATTCTTCTTCTGCTTTAAGCGTTGACTTGGGGTTCGGAGTGGTGGTCCTCGTGCTTTGGGCACTGCAGTTGCCTTACTAACTGCTCGTGTTTGGGTGCTCTATGGTGGAGATGGTGTTGTGTCAACGGGAACTGGGTTACTATCTGCGAGGGTTGGGGTTAGAAGGGGTGTAGCTGGTTCTCTGTCCAACTGGGTAGGGGTACAATCTGCGTGAGTCTGGGTTATGTGTGGTGGGGCTGGTTCTTGGCAAGTACAACCATGGTTCTATCTCCATCGACAGGTAGCACGATCTTTTCTGAAGACCGTGTTTTTACTCCCACAGATACTGCCATCACCCCTCCAATTGAAATGGCTGATAAACAAGAAAAGTAATTGAATGTACAAACATTGTAAGATAGATAGGTGCAATGGATAGTAGGGAAGAAAACATGGCATGAAATAATTCACATTTATGTTGTCTAACCAAACAGAATAGCAGGACATAATTTCACATATATGATGGCTAATTAAACGGGATAGCATGACAATTTCACATGTATGATAGCTAACTAAACAATATAGAATGACATACTTCAAAATATAATGACTATGTAAACAGGATGACATGATATAACTATACGATGTGTCTATTAAAGTGGTTGGCATGCCATAAATCAAAAACATGACGTCGATGGAAACATGATGGCATGATATAATTCACGAATAGAATGACATAATTCAAAATATGATGACTATGTGAACAGGATGAGATGATATAACTATATTATGTCTTTAGAAAATGGGTTGGCATGCCATAATTCAGATACATGATGTCTATGTAAACATCATGGCATGATATAATTCAAATATATGATTTATATACTAAGGAAGTGAGCAGAGGGCAATCACATATATGATGTGTCAACTAATGAGATGGCATTCAATATCGTGTATATGATGTAAAAACTAAGCATTGCAATACAACATATGCATGATATGAGTAATATAACCCTGCCAAGTTTGAGCATACACCTCAGGGGGATAATAGGACTGGTCATCTGCCTCTGAATCCTCCTCTGAAGAGCTATCTGTAACCAGCAAGATATCTGCTTCACCAGGTAGCATTGTCTGCTCTGAAGACCTTGTTTTCACTCCAGATTTCTCCATCACCAATTCAAATGGCTGATGCACAGTAAGAGCAGTTGAATATACAAACATTGTCAACAAAAGCAATGAGAAATACAAAAAAAGGATGGCATGATATAATTCACATATATGACGCTTGGCTAAACAGCATGGCATTGCATAATTCACATACATAATGCCTTGTAACAAGATAGCATTGCATAATTCACATATATAATGTCTTGCAACAAGATGGCATTGCATATTTCATATATATGGTAATTAGACACTAAACAAGTGGCATTCACACAAAGCATGTCTAAACTAAGTAAATGACATAGCAATGCAAGATACCATACGCAGGATATGAGCATCATAACCCTACCAAGTTAGAGCATGCACCTCAGGGGGGGAATAGGACTGATCATCCGTCTCTGAATCCTCCTTTGAGGAGCTATCCGTAACCAGCAAGACATGCGCTTCGTCAGATAGCATTGTCTTCTCTGAAGACCTTGTTTCCACTCCAGATTTTTTCCATGACTGTGCCGAATGGGTGATGCACATGAAGAGTAATTGAATGTACTAAAATTGTTGACAAATTTAACATGTAATAAAAAATGATGTCATGATATAATTCACATATAAGATGACTGGCTAACTAGGGTGGCATTGCAAAATTCACATATATGATGCATGGCTAAACAAGATGGCATTGCATGATTCACATACACGATAAAGAAACTAAACAGATGGCATTGACATCAAGCATGTCTAAACTAAGAAGATGACATCTTTGATGTATACTGTAAGCAATGCAAGGCACCATATGCATGATATTGCCAACATCAGCATGCCAAGTTAGAGAGAAGACCTCATGAGGTAAATAGGAGTGGTCTTCTGCTTCTGAATCCCCCTCAGAGCAGTTATCTTCCTCTTGATTACGATCCGAAATGGATGGAGGGGGGCTGCCTTTGCGCCCACCATGGAGCGACGTCTGCATGAAATTTTATTGCCACGCAAGGCTCGTCTCTTTTGCTCTACATGTTCAATTCCATTGTGTACAATAACTGACATGCATAGGAATAAAACATAGTGAGATTATGTAAGGAGTTCATGCACAAATCCAGAGTGATGGTAGCAAACTGAGGATATACCCAAAACAAATGATAGCATGCAGATAATAGCTTTAGTTAAAAAATACAGATAATGGCTCCTTTAATGTTTGTTTGCACCCAACATGAAACTCATAGTAGACACCCGGTATTAACCAGATAGTAGATAGATAGTACTGATTGCTGCCCCAATATGTACCCCACAACCATTTAAAAACTCAAGTTTCAGCATAAGTTTGGACCTAAGTCGGAGTCTAATAGGTGAACACAAAGATAAAGTAGCATGTCATCATATTAAGCGATGCATAACGTAAGCAGAAACGGAAGAGTGTGACCTCTTTTGCGGACCCGTGTAGTCCTCAAGGTCATTTGCTCAGTTGATGATGGTAATGCAGTTGTCGTGGCTGCCGGCGGCGGGGAAGAAGATCTGACGCGGTGAAAGACAGTCTGGAGAGCGGATCCCTACTGTGGTGAACCCTTCCGTCATTGGAGCAGCCGAGCTGGGGTGGAACACAGCACCGCAGGAGCAGGACAAACCACACAAGGTTTTCTTTGACATATATCTGTAACAAAAGTAATTGTGTAAGGGCTTGTTTGAATTTGAGGATTCTAACAATGCAGGGATAGGAAATAGACAGGAATAGGGTAGGAATGCATGTGCAAAATAGAGAATTTAAAAACACAGGATTTTTGCCAATCTGGGTGTTTGGTTCACAAGAATTGGAAGATCACAGGATGCAAAGAAGCATGTTGAGATTAAGTCAAACCACAAGAAGTGTACAACCTCTTAGGCGAACACATGTTGATCTCAGCGTGTTTGGGTTGGCCGGTGAGGATGCACCGGCTGACTTGGCTGTCAGAGGAGGGGAAGAAGATCTTAGGCGTCTAGAGATGGAGCCCGAGGTACTACTCCGCTGTGATGGAGGGTTTCGTCATTGGACCAGCTCTGGTGAGTTGTACGACGCCGAGGCTGAAGCAGGACAAGAGAGACAATGTTAACCTGAGTGGAATTCTAATAGCATCTCCAATAGATGACGTAAAATACATAACCACAAAGTGCTAGATGTATACATCAGCCGCTCATCTCTGAACTTAACTGTCGAAACTGAATTTAACTATCGAAACTGAACTTAACTGTCGAAACTGAATTTTGTTGTCGAAACTGAATTTTATTGTCGAAAATGAACGCACTGGAGGTGAGGCTACAAGTCAGTCGACTGACTTTTTCATCTCTGGTCAGTCGATTTCGTAGCCGTTAGATACAAATCAAGGGCCTACAGTTCATCTTCAACCTCCACCCCCCTGAGCCGCCAGCCACCACCGGCCAAACAGCCGCCCCCCCGCCGCTTGCGGCCGGCAATGCGCCGCCCCACCCGCCTCGAAAACACTCCCCACCACCGGTCTGTCGAGCTTCTTCTCCGGCGATCCCCACGCGACCGCCCCACCACCGCCGGCGACCATCGCCCCACCCTGAACCCTAAGATAGGTAGTGGGGTACCTCTCCGGCGAGCCCTCCTCCCCGCTGCGGCTGGTTCTTCCTTAACTCCGGCGAGCCCCCCCCCCCCTCCCCCCGCCCCCTGAAAATCGACTGACCCAAAAGTCGATTCAGTCGACTGAAGTGTAGCTAAATCGGAGCAGCATCGCAAGCAAGAGCAAGAGCGAGAGCGGTAGCGCGAGCAAGAGCAAGAGCGAGAGCAGCAGCACGAGCAAGAGCAAGAGGAAGAGTAGACCAGGCAGGGGACCGAGAGCAAGAGCACAGCAGCAGCGCGAGCGAGAGCTAAAGCAGTAGCAGCTATTACTGATGTGGACGTCGCCACCGAGCGAGCGACGCCGGCGTGGATGGAGCCACACCGTGTCGGCTCGGAACCGAGCGCCGGCAGCACCATGAGATCGAATCAAGAAGAAAATGCAGTGATTAGTGTACAACCTCTTTGGTGGCGCCGATTAGGCCACAGCTTCATCCGAGGAAACGGTGATGATGATGCTCTTCCGGTGGTGCAGGTGAAGACGGCGGTGTGGGAATGGAGGTGGCGCGAAAGACGAGGGGAACGTCAGGGCAGCTCCTTGGAGGTGGAGGACGGGGTGGCTGAACCGGAGGGACGACCAGATCAACGATGGATTCTCATCCTGTACGGTGGATGAGGGACGTCGAGGTGTTGATGTGGACGATGTCATCGGGGAAGAGGCTTCGGCTGGGTGGAGGCCGGAGGAGGGTGTGGGGCTTCGCGGGTTTTGCCGACCTCGGTGTACGAATGGGTGGGTAGATGGGATGGGAGTGGGGAACCATGGCTTAGGGACGCGCTTGTACGAAATGTGGGGTAAGTTACGAAAGTACCCCCACCGATTTGAGCCGGTTCTTTGGGTTCAGGGGTATCACGGGCACCTGTATGGAGGTGGTCAGGAATCGGGAGACTCAAGCCAGTCATAGCGCCGCAGTTAAAATGATAATGGCAAGTCAAATCACCGGTCCCCACCTATCCAGCAGTAACTCACTATCAAATCACACAGCTCTACGTTTGCAGCAGCCTACTCCCTCATCTTCTCGCGTCTCTATCAAACCGACTAGGTGGAACTGCCCCGCCTACCGCATGGGAAAAGCCCCGCCCTCGACTTTTAAATAGTACAGTATACTAATTTTGTATCCATGGATTGCGCCATGGAGCAAAGCCTCAAGAAAACGGTGGTACACATGTATGGAGTTTACAACACGTCCGTCGCGTTCGCGTCGCACCCCAGACAATCGGTCGGTCTGGCATGCCGCTCTCCAAATGGAACGCGCATCATATTGTGTTTGCACACACATGTGGGAGCGCAATTGAGAACCGACCATAGGCACACTCCCCGGCCCCGCAAGTCGGCTGAGTTAATAGAAGTAGTACATACGTTGGTACATGGGCGATCCCTGCAAGACACGGAAGATCAGTTCGTCCATGCATGTGACCAGACTCCAGCAGACATGCACGAAGACTACTCGGCTGCCATCTAGGTCAAGCCGGCTATGTTAATTAGGACATCTATCGACGGACCCCTTTTCTACGAGTTTATCTTTATTTTGAGCTTTGATCCTCATCTAGTTTGTCCGTCGGGATTCATCTTGTCTCCTTTGGGCAGTGAGGTTATGATTTCTTGTCATGTGGCATTTTTTCGTGTTATATGTTATAATCCAGTGCTTCAGATCAAAATGACGACAACTGTGCCTCCGGGGCACGTGCATGAAGACTTCTCGACAGTCATTGCCAAGGTCAAGCCGGCTCCGGCCGGTAGACAAAAGAAAACTAGTACTCCACTATATAGGCAAGAGCCTCCGCGCTTGCTTGCTAGTGTTGCTCTCTTCACACTGTCTTGTCCTCTCCAGATCAAAACACGACAGCGGTGGTGTAACACCCCGGATATAACTTTCCCAATTTGTACTCCAACTCTTGCCGTTTCCGGCGTTAAGTTATATTTATTTCTCGGGTTCGGGTCTTTGTCTCCGTGTGTTGTTTTCGTTGTCATGGATCTCATATCATGTCATCATGTGCATTGCATGTGCATACGTTGTTCATCTCATGCATTCGAGCATTCTCCCCGTTGTCCGTTTTGCATTCCGGCGCTTCGTTCTCCTCCGGTGGTCATTTCTATCTTTCTTTCATGTGTGGGGATTAAACATTTCCGGATTGGACCGAGACTTGCCAAGCGGCCTTGGTTTACTACCAGTAGACCGCCTGTCAAGTTTCGTACCATTTGGACTTCGTTTGATACTCCAACTGTTAACCGAGAGACCGAAAAGGCCTCGTGTGTGTTGCAGCCCAGCACCCCTTCAATTTGGCCCAAAACCCACCAAACTCTGCTCCATCATCTAGAGCGTTCGATCACGATCGCGTGGCCAAAAACCGCACCTCATTTGGACTCTCCTAGCTCCCCCTATGCCTATATATACACCCCCCCTCCAAAAATTCGCGGATCCCCTCCTCTTACCCTAAAAAAATCCCTCTCCGCCGCCGCCGGACGTGTCCGGACGAGCCGGACAACGTCCGGATCCGCCGCCGCCTATCGCCGCCCGCCACGTGGCACTTCACCGCAGCCACTCCCGCGCGGCCCGCTCGGCCCGGGGAGAGCCCCCGAGGGCCCGAGCCGCCCCATTCCTCCCCGCCTCGATCGCCACTGCCTCCCTCGGCTCCGGTGGCCGGCGCCGCCGCGGGCCACCACCGCCGCCGCCCGGAGATCGCCGCTTCGCCGCCCCAGGCCGCGTCCCTCGCCGGCGCCCGCACGCCCGCCGCCGGGGAGCGCCGCGCCGCGCGCCGCCGACCTCATCCGCCGCCTCGGCCTCGCCGCCTCCCTCACCGGCCGGCCACTCCTCCCCTCGAACTCCGGTGAACAGTGCGCGCCGGCGAGCCTCGGGAACCATGCCGATCTGGATCTGATATTCGACGGTTGACTTTTTCCTCAGAAACCCTAATTTTTGTGCTAACTTTGACCTATGATATCTCCGCATCCGCAGCTCCGTTTTGGACATATAGCATATCAAAATGTTCGTTTCGATGAGTACATCATTTCATTCCATTGCATCGTTTCCATTTGAGTTCATCTTCATGCCCGAAATGCTGTTAGAAGGAGGCTTCGTGAGTTAATTGTCAGATATGCTAGTTCATCTTAGACTTTTGTCATTTTTGCCATGATTGTTGTGTGCATGATATGCCCATGAGTCCTACATATGTTTTGTTAAGGGTTTTGTTATCTTTCCAGAGGTGCAACCCATGCATTTTTGTGATGTGTGTGGTGTCTTGTGCAAGCTTGCAAAGTGAGGCACCCGGTAAATCTGTTTTCAGGGACTTAGTAGTTTTCACTAAGTCTGGGATTATTTAGTTCACGATGCCATATGTTCATGCTATTTCCTAGTGATCCGTGCCTCTTTTGAGGATGATCAATAAAGGAGTTTTGTTAATATTATGATGATCTATCCATCCATGCCTTTGTTTGCAATTTTGGAGCAACCTAGCTTGAGTCAATCGAGCTCTACTTTTGCTTCGTGTTGATCTGGGCAGATTGTCAACTTGTTTGCGATTTTGCCGATGTTATTGTAGTTGATCCGTGCATGCCATGCCATTGTTCTTGCCATGTCTAGCTGGAATTTTGTGCCTTCTTAATGGATGTATGCTTGTCTTGCCATGACTTGCACCGTAGTGAGTGCATCGAGCTCGTTTACATGCCTTCGTGAGTTATATTTCAGCATGTGTCAGTTTTCACTAAGTCTGAAAACTGATTGTGTTTTAGCTATGTTCGTGTGCTTGTTAGTATATTTTGTGGTCCCTTTTGGCTCAAGGTCACTAAGGGACTTTTGTTAAGCTTGTTGAGTAGCTCCATGCCATATTCTTCTTTGTCATAATCAGGTCCTGTAGCATGTTGTTTTGTTGCTCCGAAGAGGGCTTCATGGTCTGAAATTTCAGACAAGTGTTAATTTCACTAAGTCTGAGATCTGTTTCCCATTTGCGCTTTTGCCATGTTTGTTTGAACCTCTTAATGGATGAACTGGCCGTGGCTCAGTGCTAGTCTTTTGTTAAGCATCTTGAATGCTTCCCTGCCATGTATTTTGTTGTCATGTTTGAGTGCTGTAGCATGTTCATTTCATTGCATTTAGAGGCCTACTTGTTGTAAATCGCACACCGATGCCAATTTTGAATCGCTTGCCATTTCCAAACCGTAACTCCGATTCCGGCGTTCTTTATATCGTTTTCAAGCGATTTCATCTCATCTTTCCAGTGGCACACTTGGTTTTCCAAGTTGAGGCCAGGTTCATGCATTTCCTGTCATATCTTGCATTTTGCATCCCGCATCGCATCCCGCATAGCATACCATCATTGCATCTTATTGTTTGAGCTTGCACGTGGTTGATTGTATCCTTGTTGCTTGTTTGTCTTGTTTGGGTAGAGCCGGGAGACGAGTTCGCTAACGAGGAGCCCGTTGAGTTTGCTTTTGAGGATCCAGTCAACTCTGACAGCTTTGCAGGCAAGATGATCATACCCTCGAAATCACTACTATCTTTGCTATGCTAGTTTGCTCGCTCTTTTGCTATGCCAATGCTACGATGCCTACCTTTTGCTTGTCAGCCTCCCAATTGCCATGTCAAACCTCTAACCCACCATGTCCTAGCAAACCGTTGATTGGCTATGTTACCGCTTTGCTCAGCCCCTCTTATAGCGTTGCTAGTTGCAGGTGAAGATTGGAGCCGTTCCTTGTTGGAACATTTATTTACTTGTTGGGATATCATTATATTGCTATGTTATCTTAATGCATCTATATACTTGGTAAAGGGTGGAAGGCTCGGCCTCTCGCCTAGTGTTTTGTTCCACTCTTGCCGCCCTAGTTTCCGTCATATCGGTGTTATGTTCCCGGATTTTTGCGTTCCTTACGCGGTTGGGTTATAATGGGAACCCCTTGATAGTTCGCCTTGATTAAAGCTTTTCCAGCAATGCCCAACCTTGGTTTTACCATTTGCCACCTAGCCTCTTTTTCCCTTGGGTTTCCGGAGCCCGAGGGTTATCTTATTTTAACCCCCCCCCGGGCCAGTGCTCCTCTGAGTGTTGGTCCGAACTAGAGCCCTGTGCAGCGCCCCCTCGGGGAAACTCGAGGTTTGGTTTTAGTTGTACGGATTGCTCATCTGAGTGTGCCCTGAGAACGAGATATGTGCAGCTCCTATCGGGATTTGTCGGCACATTCGGGCGGTGTTGCTGGTCTTGTTTTAACCTGTCGAAATGTCTTGTTGTACCGGGATACCGAGTCTGATCGGAATGTCTCGGGTGGAGGTCTATTCCTTCGTTGACCGTGAGAGCTTGTCATGGGCTAAGTTGGGACTCCCCTGCAGGGATTGAACTTTCGAAAGCCGTGCCCGCGGTTATGGGCAGATGGGAATTTGTTAATGTCCGGTTGTAGATAACTTAAACATTAACTTAATTAAAATGAATCAACGTGTGTGTTACCGTGATGGCCCCTTCTCGGCGGAGTCCGGGAAGTGGACACGGTGTTGGAGTAATGCTTGCGCAGGTTGTTCCTCTAGATTCTCGCTCGCGCTTTGCCTCCTCTTCTCGCTCTCTTTTGCGTATAAGTTAGCCACCATACATGCTAGTCGCTTGCTGCAGCTCCACATATAATTGCCTTACCCCTTCCTATAAGCTTAAATAGTCTTGATCGCGAGGGTGCGAGATTGCTGAGTCCCTGTGGCTCACAGATTACTATTACCAGATGCAGGTCCAGGTGATTCCGCTCCAGGTGACGCGTACGAGCTCAAGTGGGAGTTCGACGAGGACTCTCAATGATACTATGTGTCTTTTCCTGATGATCAGTAGTGGTGCCCTGTTGGGGGTGATCGGGACCGTGTCGCATGTTGGGTTTTCTTCTATTTTGGCGCCGTAGTCGGGCCATGAGTGTTTGGATGATGTATGTTATTTATGTACTTTGATTGACGTGGCGAGTGTAAGCCAACTATGTATCTCCCCTTTTATTCTATATATTACATGGGATGTTGTGATGATTGCCTAACTTGCGACATTGTTTTCAATGCGGTTATGTCTCTAAGTCGTGCCTCAACACGTGGGAGCTATAGCCGCATCGAGGGCGTTACAAGTTGGTAATCAGAGCCTTCCCCGACCTTAGGAGCCCCATTGCTTGATCGTTTTTAGCAGCCGAGTTGTGTCTAGAAAAATGTTTTGAGTCATTTAGGAATTATATATCGGAGAGCTTAGGAATTCTTTTTACTTCCCAGTCTCCTCATCGCTCTGGTAAGGCATCCCGATGTAGAGTTTTGACTCTTCTCTTCTCAAATTTCACTAAAAAAAATTTAGGATGACACGAGTATCTTGGAATCATTCCGATGGTTTTATGATGAGAACATTGTCTTGGTGCCTCCTGTTAGGGGTTTAGTGGAAGTGTCCCGGGGAATTGAGCTCTGAGGTGTTGTCATCATAATTTTATCGTTGCAATTCTGGAATACTTGAGATATTTTCGCAGACATCAAAAATCTCTTTTATGCAGTTCGTTGGCGAGATAACCTCGACGCCACCCAGTACTGGGGCGGGAGTTCGGGAGTATCTCCATAACTTGTATAACAGATGCTTTTCGAAGGTTGAGGTAGATGGTTTCCGAAGGTTTCTTGGTTATGTGTTGAAGGATGGATACAGCTGGATGTAGGAATTGCTAGTTTGGGTGAGATATTATGCTTCCCCTGTATCCCCAACACCTGATTGCATAACCGGAAAGTTTCGGGAGTTTCATAGGTGGGAATTCTCGTAGCTCTAGTTCTTCTTCCACGGATATTGGTTTGAGATTGGGATTTCTTACCGATTATTCGTTCTTGATCCGTACCTTGTTGATTTATTCTTCTACCTTAATTCTACGTGGCTTCGCAATTTAGGGATATGTGACCACTTCAAGAGAATGCATTCGTTCATTTTGTTCGGATGTGAAGACTTTATGTTGCAATTTTCATTCCGTTGGTTTCAGCTTCATTTATCTGTCTATGTGCTAACGGTGGTCAACCTCTTCAGGATGGCTCCCGCTAAGAGCACCAGTCAGAACCAGAATCAAGATCCGCCACCACCTCCACCTCCTCCGGAGGCATGGCAAGCTGTGATGGCCGCAACCAATGCAAACACACAGTTGATCATGCAAATTCTCCAAGAGCGCAATCAAGGCAGTCAAGGGAATCAAGGCAACAATCAGAATCATTTTGCTACACTGAACCAGTTCCTTGCTAATGGGCCAAAGACGTTCAGCAATTGTGTTGAGGCATCCGATGCTAACAATTGGCTTGTGGATCTGCGTAAGCATTTTGAATGCAGCAACGTCAGGCCTGAAGATTTCGTCAAGTTCGCTTCCTTCCAACTCAAAGATCAAGCTGCAGAATGGTTCCAGCAGTACAAGGATTCCAGAGGTGGACGTCTGATCACTTGGGATGATTTCCGTCAAGATTTCTGAGCTCATCACATCCCTCAAAGTGTGGTTGAAAGTAAGCGTCAGGAATTCCGCAATCTGAAGCAAGACTCTTTGTCTGTCTATGACTACAACAAGTTGTTCCAGAAGCTCGCCCGCTTTGCCAAGCAGGACGTACCTGATGAGAAGAGCATGATATACCAGTTCAGGGGTGGTCTCAGAGAAGAAATTCAGCTCGCTCTTGTCCTCTTTGAGCCGTTGAGATACGATGAGTTCTACAACATGGCACTGAAGCAAGAGGCTGCTCAGTTGAGGTGTGATGCTTCCAAGAAGCGAGTCAGAGATGCTACTCCTTCTTCCTCTACTCAAGTGGCCAAGCAGCAGAAGTATTGGCTTCCTCCTCCTCCGTTTCGTCAGCCGTATCAGCAGAAGAGCAAAGGTGGCAGTGGTTCTTCCCACCCACCCAACCCTGGCTTTCAGAACAAGTCTTCGTCTCAACCTCCAAGATCGAGTGCTCCGTACCACCGTCCGCTTTCAGAGGTCACGTGCAACAAGTGCCAAGAAAAGGGTCACTATGCCAACAAGTGCTTCAACCAGAGGCGTCTTCCTCCTCCTCCTCCTGTGAGATCGGCAAGTACAGCTGTGGTCAAGCATAACCCCGAGCATGCCAAGGTCAATATGGTGAATGCAGCTCAGGCAGAGGACTCATTAGATGTGATTATGGGTAACCTTCCTGTTAATGATATTCCTGCAAAAGTACTTTTTGATACTGGTGCATCGCATTGTTTCATCTCAAGACCTTTTGCATCTAAGCATGATTTTGTTACTCAAGTGTTGCTGAAACCGTTGTCGATTGACTCTCTGGCCCATCTTTTGACATCTCGAGTATGTGTCCCGGATGTCACAATCACTTTGGGTGACTATAAGTTCTTGTCCTCTCCAAATGTTCTTGGTGACTCGGATATTGATCTTATTCTTGAAATGGATTGGCTTTCTAAGCACAAGGCTCAGCTTGATTGTGCAACCAGGCAGATTCAATTGACTCATTAGTCTGAGGATGTAATTGTCTTTGCCGCTCGTGACGATACCATCCGTCTGTTTTCTCTCAATGAGAAGGGTGAACTGGATGCTATCTCGCAAATTCCAGTCGTTTGCGAATATCAAGACGTCTTTCCAGAAGAGCTTCCAGGAATGCCTCCGCACCGGCCAGTGGAATTCGTTATTAATCTTGAGCCTGGTACGGAACTTGTGTGCAAACGTCCTTACAAGCTCGGACCTAAAGAGTTGAAGGAACTGAAGAAACAACTCGATGAGCAAGAGAGAATGGGTCTCATCCGGCCTAGTTCTTCTCCGTGGGGTTGTGGTGTTCTTTTTGTGAAGAAGAAGGATGGATCAGACCGACTTTGTGTTGATTACCATCCATTGAACAAGAAGACCATCAAGAACAAATACCCACTTCCCAACATCAATGAGTTGTTCGAACAACTCAAAGGTGCTCAAGTATTCTCCAAGCTTGATCTCCGTATGGGTTATCATCAGATTCGTATCCGTGAGCAAGATATTCCCAAGACGGCTTTCAGGACAAGCTTTGGTTCATATGAATACACTGTCATGTCTTTTGGCCTCGTCAACGCTCCTCCGACATTCTCTCGCATGATGAATTCATCTTCAACGCCTACACCAATGACTTCGTTTTGGTCTATCTCGACGACATTCTAGTTTTCTCCAAGAACAAGGAAGATCATGCCAAGCACTTGCGTTTGGTTCTCGATAAGCTCAGGGAACATCAGTTCTACGCCAAGTTCTCCAAGTGTGAATTTTGGCTCGATGAGGTTCTTTATCTTGGTCATATCATCTCTGCCAAGGGCATTGCCGTGAATCCTGAGAAGGTGTCTGCAATTGTGAATTGGGAACCTCCTCAGAACGTGAAGCAACTCTGCGGTTTCCTCGGTCTCGCAAGCTATTGCCGAAGATTCGTTGAAAAATTTTCTAAGATCGCGAAGCCTCTCCCAAATCTTCTTCAGAAGCACGTCAAGTACGTTTGGTCTCCGGAGTGTGATATTGCTTTCAACACTTTGAAAGAGAAGTTGATCACTGCTCCAGTTCTGACTCCGCCTGATGAATCCAAACCGTACGAGGTCTTTTGTGATGCCTCTCTCCAAGGTCTTGGCGCAGTGTTGATGCAAGAGAAGAAAGTTGTTGCTTATACCTCTCGCCAGTTGAAGCCTAATGAGAAGAACTACCCCACTCATGATCTCGAGTTGGCGGCAGTTGTGCATGCTCTTTTGACTTGGAGACATCTTCTATTGGGAAGAAAAGTGGACATTTTCACTGATCACAAGAGTCTCAAGTACATCTTCACTCAGCCTAATCTCAACCTCAGGCAAACTCGATGGGTCGAAATGATTCAAGAATATAATCCGAGTATCGAGTATACTCCAGGCAAGGCCAATGTGATTGTTGACGCTTTGAGCAGAAAAGCGTATTGCAACAGTCTGATTCTTAAGCCTTATCAACCCGAGCTTTGTGAAGCTTTCTGCAAACTTAATCTGTAAGTTGTTCCTCAAGGTTTCCTCGCCAACCTTCAAGTCTCTCCTACCCTAGAAGACCAGATTCGCCAAGCCCAGCTTCTTGATGCTATGGGAAAAAGGTGAAGATTGGGATTGCCAAGAGTCAGTCCAAGTACAAGTGCTACCGCCTTGATGACAAGGACACTCTCTTCTTCGAGGATCGAATTGTTGTACCCAAAGGTGAACTTCGTAAAGTGATCATGAACGAGGCTCACAATTCTCTCCTCTCCATCCACCCTGGGAGCACGAAGATATATCAGGACCTCAAGCAAGCTTATTGGTGGACTCGAATGAAGCGCGAGATCGCTCAATTCGTGAATGAATGTGATGTCTGCAGAAGAGTGAAGGCAGAACACCAAAGGCCAGCAGGTCTCCTCCAACCTCTTGCCATTCCAGAATGGAAGTTTGACCACATTGAAATGGACTTCGTGACTGGGTTTCCAAAGTCCAAGCGTGGCAATGATGCTATATTCGTTGTCATTGACAAACTCACCAAAGTGGCTCACTTTCTGCCTATCAAAGAGTCGATCACTGCAGCTCAATTGGTGGAACTCTATACCTCTCGAATTGTCTCTCTGCACGGTATCCCTCAAGTGATATCTTCAGACCGTGGCAGCATCTTTACCTCCAAGTTTTGGGATTCTTTTCAGAAGGCCATGGGCACCAACATCCGCTTCAGCACAGCTTTCCATCCTCAAACAAGCGGTCAAGTCGAGCGTGTCAACCAGATTCTTGAAGATATGCTCAGGGCTTGTGTGATCTCCTTCAGCATGAAGTGGGAGGATTGTCTTCCTTATGCTGAATTCTCCTACAACAACAGTTTTCAAGCAAGTTCGGGCAAGGCCCCATTTGAAATTCTGTATGGCAGGAAGTGCCGTACCCCTCTCAACTGGTCTGAAACCGGTGAACGTCAGCTGCTCGGTAATAACTTAATCACAGAGGCAGAAGAAATGTGCAAAGCCATTCGTGATAACCTCAAAGCAGCCCAATCCCGCCAGAAGAGCTACTATGATAGTAAGCACCGTGATTTGGCTTTCGAGATCGGAGATCATGTTTACCTCCGCGTCTCTCCTATGAAAGGCACTCGTCGCTTCAGTATCAAAAGGAAGCTTGCCCCTAGATACGTCGGACCTTTCAAGATTGTCAGCAAGAGAGGCGACCTCGCCTATCAACTCGAGCTTCCTTCAAACTTTGCAAATGTTCATGATGTGTTCCATGTCTCTCAGCTTCGAAAGTGCTTCAAGACTCCTGACCGCACAGTCAACTTCGAGGACATTGAGCTCCAAGAAGATCTCTCTTATCGTGAGCACCCAGCCGCTATTCTTGAAGAGACTGAACGCAAGACTCGCAACAAGTCAATCAAATTTCTCAAAGTCAAGTGGTCACACCATTCCGACCGTGAAGCTACCTGGGAACGTGAGGATCACCTCCGTTCTGAGTACCCGGCGTTCTTTCAGTCCTAGATCTCGGGGCGAGATCCTTTCGTAGTGGTGGAGTGTTGTAACACCCCGGATATAACTTTCCCAATTTGTGCTCCAACTCTTGCCGTTTCCGGCGTTAAGTTATATTTATTTCTCGGGTTCGGGTCTTTGTCTCCATGTGTTGTTTTCGTTGTCATGCATCTCATATCATGTCATCATGTGCATTGCATGTGCATACGTTGTTCATCTCATGCATTCGAGCATTCTCCCCGTTGTCCGTTTTGCATTCCGGCGCTTCGTTCTCCTCCGGTGGTCATTTCTACCTTTATTTCGTGTGTGGGGATTAAACATTTCCGTATTGGACCGAGACTTGCCAAGCGGCCTTGGTTTACTACCGGTAGACTGCCTGTCAAGTTTCGTACCATTTGGACTTCGTTTGATACTCCAACGGTTAACCGAGGGACCGAAAAGGCCTCGTGTGTGTTGCAGCCCAACACCCCTCCAATTTGGCCCAAAACCCACCAAACTCTGCTCCATCATCTAGAGCGTTCGATCACGATCGCGTGGCCGAAAACCGCACCTCATTTGGACTCTCCTAGCTCCCCCTATGCCTATATATACACCCCCCTCCAAAAATTCGCGGATCCCCTCCTCTTACCCTAAAAAAATCCCTCTCCGACGCCGCCGGACGTGTCCGGACGAGCCGGACAACGTCCGGATCCGCCGCCGCCTATCGCTGCCCGCCACATGGCACTTCACC